>NC_083444.1:16659188-16740833 GCF_020745735.1 Hemiscyllium ocellatum
ATCACGACGGCAACTGTGGATCTGCTGATCCAGCAGCTCGTGCACTCGGTCTTGCTCAAGTGCAACCACGCTGTCACGGCCTGCTGCCCTGTAAGGCCGGTGGCCCGCGCCTCCGAAATCCACTTTGCCGAAGTTTTCGGAAGCAGCTCGGGCCGGCCAGATCTGCCAACCTGTCCACGAAACCTAGTTTCTCAGCGGAGCGGGGCTGCTGTTGGCCATGAGCAACTCTGAGCCGGGCTACTGCTCGCTAATCTCTCTCACTGGCAAACTTTCAAGCTGCTGGACAATCGCCTTTCCGGCATTTCACTTTGGCTTCCGCTTTCGCACCTCACAGTTTACCTTCCTGCTCAGTACAGCTGTCGGACAAGTCGCGCATCTGCACTACAGCTGCCTATTCGAACAGCGCCGCTGCTGTTTGTCTCCCTGATCGGCGGCCATGGCTGTGACGGCGCTGCGCTGAGCAATGCTTTTAAGCAAAGTGAGATCTCAGACGGATCGTGTTCAAGAGCACGTGTCCCTGGCTCTCCGGAGTCTGTATTGTATGCACTGTTTTTTATGTCGCTGGACTGTCTTGTGTGTGCAAATGTCGTTGTTACCGTTTTGTAGTGATTGAAACTGGGATTTGAGGTTCCTGATTTCCCTGAAAACTGGTTGAATGGTAAGGCTTGGGGCCTGGCTTTGCTGCTCCTCTCCCTCGTAAAATTGCTGTTTCTCTATGTCCAGCTGTTACTGTGAATTGTTTGGGAAAGTGTGAATCGTTGAATCAAATTCAAGAAAAGAGCACCTCTCCAGCATGCGCCTCGTTCCAATTGCTGTCACCTTTTCACCAGCTGTCTGGGAACGCAGAGAGGAGCTCCAAAAACAACACCGCTTGACGGCAGCTTGTCTCTCAATGCTGTGTCCTTCGAAGAAAACACATCCGTGGTTCAGGAGAGAGCAAAAGCAGGCACCAGTGACGAGCTTAAGACTCCACCTCGGCATCGGGATCATTCTGCGCTCGCCGTTCTGGCAGAAATGTGACGAGATCTGACTCAAAGGTGCGAAAAGGGCGGCTCTTACAATTGGCCCGTAGGCAGATTTCACTCGCACGTCCCAATTTAAACAAGGGACGGGACGAAACGAGTCGAGGTTCCGCCGAGATTCGAACTCGGGTCGCTGGATTCAAAGTCCAGAGTGCTAACCGTTACACCACGGAACCAGCAGGGCGGCCTGCTTTAGGCCAGGCCTGAGCTGTCCTGCATTCACACTTGCAGCAACGCTCTCAGAATCTGGTCTCTTGCTGCTGCGCCCGTGGCAGGGAATACTTGGGTGGTACAGGGTAGAGCAAAAGTAGCTCGCGCGCTTGACGCCGGGGAGTGTCGCAAACCAGCCCACATCCATCATGGGTGCAAGAATTTGCGAAACCGGCAGTTTTGTCAAAGACGATCGCTCACGCTGCCAGCGAAAAGGCTCCACCGAGATTTGAACTCGGATCGCTGGATTCAGAGTCCAGAGTGCTCACCATTACACCATGGAACCCCTAGATGGCAGCGCCGCCGAATCACTGCTCAAGGATGTTTGCCTCCTTCGTCAAGCGTGGAAACAGCAACGACAAGGATCACGACGGCAACTGTGGATCTGCTGATCCAGCAGCTCGTGCACTCGGTCTTGCTCAAGTGCAACCACGCTGTCACGGCCTGCTGCCCTGTAAGGCCGGTGGCCCGCGCCTCCGAAATCCACTTTGCCGAAGTTTTCGGAAGCAGCTCGGGCCGTGCCAGATCTGCCAACCTGTCCACGAAACCTAGTTTCTCAGCGGGAGCGGGGCTGCTGTTGGCCATGAGCAACTCTGAGCCGGGCTACTGCTCGCTAATCTCTCTCACTGGCAAACTTTCAAGCTGCTGGACAATCGCCTTTCCGGCATTTCACTTTGGCTTCCGCTTTCGCACCTCACAGTTTACCTTCCTGCTCAGTACAGCTGTCGGACAAGTCGCGCATCTGCACTACAGCTGCCTATTCGAACAGCGCCGCTGCTGTTTGTCTCCCTGATCGGCGGCCATGGCTGTGACGGCGCTGCGCTGAGCAATGCTTTTAAGCAAAGTGAGATCTCAGACGGATCGTGTTCAAGAGCACGTGTCCCTGGCTCTCCGGGAGTCTGTATTGTATGCACTGTTTTTTATGTCGCTGGACTGTCTTGTGTGTGCAAATGTCGTTGTTACCGTTTTGTAGTGATTGAAACTGGGATTTGAGGTTCCTGATTTCCCTGAAAACTGGTTGAATGGTAAGGCTTGGGGCCTGGCTTTGCTGCTCCTCTCCCTCGTAAAATTGCTGTTTCTCTATGTCCAGCTGTTACTGTGAATTGTTTGGGAAAGTGTGAATCGTTGAATCAAATTCAAGAAAAGAGCACCTCTCCAGCATGCGCCTCGTTCCAATTGCTGTCACCTTTTCACCAGCTGTCTGGGGAACGCAGAGAGGAGCTCCAAAAACAACACCGCTTGACGGCAGCTTGTCTCTCAATGCTGTGTCCTTCGAAGAAAACACATCCGTGGTTCAGGAGAGAGCAAAAGCAGGCACCAGTGACGAGCTTAAGACTCCACCTCGGCATCGGGATCATTCTGCGCTCGCCGTTCTGGCAGAAATGTGACGAGATCTGACTCAAAGGTGCGAAAAGGGCGGCTCTTACAATTGGCCCGTAGGCAGATTTCACTCGCACGTCCCAATTTAAACAAGGGACGGGACGAAACGAGTCGAGGTTCCGCCGAGATTCGAACTCGGGTCGCTGGATTCAAAGTCCAGAGTGCTAACCGTTACACCACGGAACCAGCAGGGCGGCCTGCTTTAGGCCAGGCCTGAGCTGTCCTGCATTCACACTTGCAGCAACGCTCTCAGAATCTGGTCTCTTGCTGCTGCGCCCGTGGCAGGGAATACTTGGGTGGTACAGGGTAGAGCAAAAGTAGCTCGCGCGCTTGACGCCGGGGAGTGTCGCAAACCAGCCCACATCCATCATGGGTGCAAGAATTTGCGAAACCGGCAGTTTTGTCAAAGACGATCGCTCACGCTGCCAGCGAAAAGGCTCCACCGAGATTTGAACTCGGATCGCTGGATTCAGAGTCCAGAGTGCTCACCATTACACCATGGAACCCCTAGATGGCAGCGCCGCCGAATCACTGCTCAAGGATGTTTGCCTCCTTCGTCAAGCGTGGAAACAGCAACGACAAGGATCACGACGGCAACTGTGGATCTGCTGATCCAGCAGCTCGTGCACTCGGTCTTGCTCAAGTGCAACCACGCTGTCACGGCCTGCTGCCCTGTAAGGCCGGTGGCCCGCGCCTCCGAAATCCACTTTGCCGAAGTTTTCGGAAGCAGCTCGGGCCGTGCCAGATCTGCCAACCTGTCCACGAAACCTAGTTTCTCAGCGGGAGCGGGGCTGCTGTTGGCCATGAGCAACTCTGAGCCGGGCTACTGCTCGCTAATCTCTCTCACTGGCAAACTTTCAAGCTGCTGGACAATCGCCTTTCCGGCATTTCACTTTGGCTTCCGCTTTCGCACCTCACAGTTTACCTTCCTGCTCAGTACAGCTGTCGGACAAGTCGCGCATCTGCACTACAGCTGCCTATTCGAACAGCGCCGCTGCTGTTTGTCTCCCTGATCGGCGGCCATGGCTGTGACGGCGCTGCGCTGAGCAATGCTTTTAAGCAAAGTGAGATCTCAGACGGATCGTGTTCAAGAGCACGTGTCCCTGGCTCTCCGGGAGTCTGTATTGTATGCACTGTTTTTTTATGTCGCTGGACTGTCTTGTGTGTGCAAATGTCGTTGTTACCGTTTTGTAGTGATTGAAACTGGGATTTGAGGTTCCTGATTTCCCTGAAAACTGGTTGAATGGTAAGGCTTGGGGCCTGGCTTTGCTGCTCCTCTCCCTCGTAAAATTGCTGTTTCTCTATGTCCAGCTGTTACTGTGAATTGTTTGGGAAAGTGTGAATCGTTGAATCAAATTCAAGAAAAGAGCACCTCTCCAGCATGCGCCTCGTTCCAATTGCTGTCACCTTTTCACCAGCTGTCTGGGGAACGCAGAGAGGAGCTCCAAAAACAACACCGCTTGACGGCAGCTTGTCTCTCAATGCTGTGTCCTTCGAAGAAAACACATCCGTGGTTCAGGAGAGAGCAAAAGCAGGCACCAGTGACGAGCTTAAGACTCCACCTCGGCATCGGGATCATTCTGCGCTCGCCGTTCTGGCAGAAATGTGACGAGATCTGACTCAAAGGTGCGAAAAGGGCGGCTCTTACAATTGGCCCGTAGGCAGATTTCACTCGCACGTCCCAATTTAAACAAGGGACGGGACGAAACGAGTCGAGGTTCCGCCGAGATTCGAACTCGGGTCGCTGGATTCAAAGTCCAGAGTGCTAACCGTTACACCACGGAACCAGCAGGGCGGCCTGCTTTAGGCCAGGCCTGAGCTGTCCTGCATTCACACTTGCAGCAACGCTCTCAGAATCTGGTCTCTTGCTGCTGCGCCCGTGGCAGGGAATACTTGGGTGGTACAGGGTAGAGCAAAAGTAGCTCGCGCGCTTGACGCCGGGGAGTGTCGCAAACCAGCCCACATCCATCATGGGTGCAAGAATTTGCGAAACCGGCAGTTTTGTCAAAGACGATCGCTCACGCTGCCAGCGAAAAGGCTCCACCGAGATTTGAACTCGGATCGCTGGATTCAGAGTCCAGAGTGCTCACCATTACACCATGGAACCCCTAGATGGCAGCGCCGCCGAATCACTGCTCAAGGATGTTTGCCTCCTTCGTCAAGCGTGGAAACAGCAACGACAAGGATCACGACGGCAACTGTGGATCTGCTGATCCAGCAGCTCGTGCACTCGGTCTTGCTCAAGTGCAACCACGCTGTCACGGCCTGCTGCCCTGTAAGGCCGGTGGCCCGCGCCTCCGAAATCCACTTTGCCGAAGTTTTCGGAAGCAGCTCGGGCCGTGCCAGATCTGCCAACCTGTCCACGAAACCTAGTTTCTCAGCGGGAGCGGGGCTGCTGTTGGCCATGAGCAACTCTGAGCCGGGCTACTGCTCGCTAATCTCTCTCACTGGCAAACTTTCAAGCTGCTGGACAATCGCCTTTCCGGCATTTCACTTTGGCTTCCGCTTTCGCACCTCACAGTTTACCTTCCTGCTCAGTACAGCTGTCGGACAAGTCGCGCATCTGCACTACAGCTGCCTATTCGAACAGCGCCGCTGCTGTTTGTCTCCCTGATCGGCGGCCATGGCTGTGACGGCGCTGCGCTGAGCAATGCTTTTAAGCAAAGTGAGATCTCAGACGGATCGTGTTCAAGAGCACGTGTCCCTGGCTCTCCGGGAGTCTGTATTGTATGCACTGTTTTTTATGTCGCTGGACTGTCTTGTGTGTGCAAATGTCGTTGTTACCGTTTTGTAGTGATTGAAACTGGGATTTGAGGTTCCTGATTTCCCTGAAAACTGGTTGAATGGTAAGGCTTGGGGCCTGGCTTTGCTGCTCCTCTCCCTCGTAAAATTGCTGTTTCTCTATGTCCAGCTGTTACTGTGAATTGTTTGGGAAAGTGTGAATCGTTGAATCAAATTCAAGAAAAGAGCACCTCTCCAGCATGCGCCTCGTTCCAATTGCTGTCACCTTTTCACCAGCTGTCTGGGGAACGCAGAGAGGAGCTCCAAAAACAACACCGCTTGACGGCAGCTTGTCTCTCAATGCTGTGTCCTTCGAAGAAAACACATCCGTGGTTCAGGAGAGAGCAAAAGCAGGCACCAGTGACGAGCTTAAGACTCCACCTCGGCATCGGGATCATTCTGCGCTCGCCGTTCTGGCAGAAATGTGACGAGATCTGACTCAAAGGTGCGAAAAGGGCGGCTCTTACAATTGGCCCGTAGGCAGATTTCACTCGCACGTCCCAATTTAAACAAGGGACGGGACGAAACGAGTCGAGGTTCCGCCGAGATTCGAACTCGGGTCGCTGGATTCAAAGTCCAGAGTGCTAACCGTTACACCACGGAACCAGCAGGGCGGCCTGCTTTAGGCCAGGCCTGAGCTGTCCTGCATTCACACTTGCAGCAACGCTCTCAGAATCTGGTCTCTTGCTGCTGCGCCCGTGGCAGGGAATACTTGGGTGGTACAGGGTAGAGCAAAAGTAGCTCGCGCGCTTGACGCCGGGGAGTGTCGCAAACCAGCCCACATCCATCATGGGTGCAAGAATTTGCGAAACCGGCAGTTTTGTCAAAGACGATCGCTCACGCTGCCAGCGAAAAGGCTCCACCGAGATTTGAACTCGGATCGCTGGATTCAGAGTCCAGAGTGCTCACCATTACACCATGGAACCCCTAGATGGCAGCGCCGCCGAATCACTGCTCAAGGATGTTTGCCTCCTTCGTCAAGCGTGGAAACAGCAACGACAAGGATCACGACGGCAACTGTGGATCTGCTGATCCAGCAGCTCGTGCACTCGGTCTTGCTCAAGTGCAACCACGCTGTCACGGCCTGCTGCCCTGTAAGGCCGGTGGCCCGCGCCTCCGAAATCCACTTTGCCGAAGTTTTCGGAAGCAGCTCGGGCCGTGCCAGATCTGCCAACCTGTCCACGAAACCTAGTTTCTCAGCGGGAGCGGGGCTGCTGTTGGCCATGAGCAACTCTGAGCCGGGCTACTGCTCGCTAATCTCTCTCACTGGCAAACTTTCAAGCTGCTGGACAATCGCCTTTCCGGCATTTCACTTTGGCTTCCGCTTTCGCACCTCACAGTTTACCTTCCTGCTCAGTACAGCTGTCGGACAAGTCGCGCATCTGCACTACAGCTGCCTATTCGAACAGCGCCGCTGCTGTTTGTCTCCCTGATCGGCGGCCATGGCTGTGACGGCGCTGCGCTGAGCAATGCTTTTAAGCAAAGTGAGATCTCAGACGGATCGTGTTCAAGAGCACGTGTCCCTGGCTCTCCGGGAGTCTGTATTGTATGCACTGTTTTTTATGTCGCTGGACTGTCTTGTGTGTGCAAATGTCGTTGTTACCGTTTTGTAGTGATTGAAACTGGGATTTGAGGTTCCTGATTTCCCTGAAAACTGGTTGAATGGTAAGGCTTGGGGCCTGGCTTTGCTGCTCCTCTCCCTCGTAAAATTGCTGTTTCTCTATGTCCAGCTGTTACTGTGAATTGTTTGGGAAAGTGTGAATCGTTGAATCAAATTCAAGAAAAGAGCACCTCTCCAGCATGCGCCTCGTTCCAATTGCTGTCACCTTTTCACCAGCTGTCTGGGGAACGCAGAGAGGAGCTCCAAAAACAACACCGCTTGACGGCAGCTTGTCTCTCAATGCTGTGTCCTTCGAAGAAAACACATCCGTGGTTCAGGAGAGAGCAAAAGCAGGCACCAGTGACGAGCTTAAGACTCCACCTCGGCATCGGGATCATTCTGCGCTCGCCGTTCTGGCAGAAATGTGACGAGATCTGACTCAAAGGTGCGAAAAGGGCGGCTCTTACAATTGGCCCGTAGGCAGATTTCACTCGCACGTCCCAATTTAAACAAGGGACGGGACGAAACGAGTCGAGGTTCCGCCGAGATTCGAACTCGGGTCGCTGGATTCAAAGTCCAGAGTGCTAACCGTTACACCACGGAACCAGCAGGGCGGCCTGCTTTAGGCCAGGCCTGAGCTGTCCTGCATTCACACTTGCAGCAACGCTCTCAGAATCTGGTCTCTTGCTGCTGCGCCCGTGGCAGGGAATACTTGGGTGGTACAGGGTAGAGCAAAAGTAGCTCGCGCGCTTGACGCCGGGGAGTGTCGCAAACCAGCCCACATCCATCATGGGTGCAAGAATTTGCGAAACCGGCAGTTTTGTCAAAGACGATCGCTCACGCTGCCAGCGAAAAGGCTCCACCGAGATTTGAACTCGGATCGCTGGATTCAGAGTCCAGAGTGCTCACCATTACACCATGGAACCCCTAGATGGCAGCGCCGCCGAATCACTGCTCAAGGATGTTTGCCTCCTTCGTCAAGCGTGGAAACAGCAACGACAAGGATCACGACGGCAACTGTGGATCTGCTGATCCAGCAGCTCGTGCACTCGGTCTTGCTCAAGTGCAACCACGCTGTCACGGCCTGCTGCCCTGTAAGGCCGGTGGCCCGCGCCTCCGAAATCCACTTTGCCGAAGTTTTCGGAAGCAGCTCGGGCCGTGCCAGATCTGCCAACCTGTCCACGAAACCTAGTTTCTCAGCGGGAGCGGGGCTGCTGTTGGCCATGAGCAACTCTGAGCCGGGCTACTGCTCGCTAATCTCTCTCACTGGCAAACTTTCAAGCTGCTGGACAATCGCCTTTCCGGCATTTCACTTTGGCTTCCGCTTTCGCACCTCACAGTTTACCTTCCTGCTCAGTACAGCTGTCGGACAAGTCGCGCATCTGCACTACAGCTGCCTATTCGAACAGCGCCGCTGCTGTTTGTCTCCCTGATCGGCGGCCATGGCTGTGACGGCGCTGCGCTGAGCAATGCTTTTAAGCAAAGTGAGATCTCAGACGGATCGTGTTCAAGAGCACGTGTCCCTGGCTCTCCGGGAGTCTGTATTGTATGCACTGTTTTTTATGTCGCTGGACTGTCTTGTGTGTGCAAATGTCGTTGTTACCGTTTTGTAGTGATTGAAACTGGGATTTGAGGTTCCTGATTTCCCTGAAAACTGGTTGAATGGTAAGGCTTGGGGCCTGGCTTTGCTGCTCCTCTCCCTCGTAAAATTGCTGTTTCTCTATGTCCAGCTGTTACTGTGAATTGTTTGGGAAAGTGTGAATCGTTGAATCAAATTCAAGAAAAGAGCACCTCTCCAGCATGCGCCTCGTTCCAATTGCTGTCACCTTTTCACCAGCTGTCTGGGGAACGCAGAGAGGAGCTCCAAAAACAACACCGCTTGACGGCAGCTTGTCTCTCAATGCTGTGTCCTTCGAAGAAAACACATCCGTGGTTCAGGAGAGAGCAAAAGCAGGCACCAGTGACGAGCTTAAGACTCCACCTCGGCATCGGGATCATTCTGCGCTCGCCGTTCTGGCAGAAATGTGACGAGATCTGACTCAAAGGTGCGAAAAGGGCGGCTCTTACAATTGGCCCGTAGGCAGATTTCACTCGCACGTCCCAATTTAAACAAGGGACGGGACGAAACGAGTCGAGGTTCCGCCGAGATTCGAACTCGGGTCGCTGGATTCAAAGTCCAGAGTGCTAACCGTTACACCACGGAACCAGCAGGGCGGCCTGCTTTAGGCCAGGCCTGAGCTGTCCTGCATTCACACTTGCAGCAACGCTCTCAGAATCTGGTCTCTTGCTGCTGCGCCCGTGGCAGGGAATACTTGGGTGGTACAGGGTAGAGCAAAAGTAGCTCGCGCGCTTGACGCCGGGGAGTGTCGCAAACCAGCCCACATCCATCATGGGTGCAAGAATTTGCGAAACCGGCAGTTTTGTCAAAGACGATCGCTCACGCTGCCAGCGAAAAGGCTCCACCGAGATTTGAACTCGGATCGCTGGATTCAGAGTCCAGAGTGCTCACCATTACACCATGGAACCCCTAGATGGCAGCGCCGCCGAATCACTGCTCAAGGATGTTTGCCTCCTTCGTCAAGCGTGGAAACAGCAACGACAAGGATCACGACGGCAACTGTGGATCTGCTGATCCAGCAGCTCGTGCACTCGGTCTTGCTCAAGTGCAACCACGCTGTCACGGCCTGCTGCCCTGTAAGGCCGGTGGCCCGCGCCTCCGAAATCCACTTTGCCGAAGTTTTCGGAAGCAGCTCGGGCCGTGCCAGATCTGCCAACCTGTCCACGAAACCTAGTTTCTCAGCGGGAGCGGGGCTGCTGTTGGCCATGAGCAACTCTGAGCCGGGCTACTGCTCGCTAATCTCTCTCACTGGCAAACTTTCAAGCTGCTGGACAATCGCCTTTCCGGCATTTCACTTTGGCTTCCGCTTTCGCACCTCACAGTTTACCTTCCTGCTCAGTACAGCTGTCGGACAAGTCGCGCATCTGCACTACAGCTGCCTATTCGAACAGCGCCGCTGCTGTTTGTCTCCCTGATCGGCGGCCATGGCTGTGACGGCGCTGCGCTGAGCAATGCTTTTAAGCAAAGTGAGATCTCAGACGGATCGTGTTCAAGAGCACGTGTCCCTGGCTCTCCGGGAGTCTGTATTGTATGCACTGTTTTTTATGTCGCTGGACTGTCTTGTGTGTGCAAATGTCGTTGTTACCGTTTTGTAGTGATTGAAACTGGGATTTGAGGTTCCTGATTTCCCTGAAAACTGGTTGAATGGTAAGGCTTGGGGCCTGGCTTTGCTGCTCCTCTCCCTCGTAAAATTGCTGTTTCTCTATGTCCAGCTGTTACTGTGAATTGTTTGGGAAAGTGTGAATCGTTGAATCAAATTCAAGAAAAGAGCACCTCTCCAGCATGCGCCTCGTTCCAATTGCTGTCACCTTTTCACCAGCTGTCTGGGGAACGCAGAGAGGAGCTCCAAAAACAACACCGCTTGACGGCAGCTTGTCTCTCAATGCTGTGTCCTTCGAAGAAAACACATCCGTGGTTCAGGAGAGAGCAAAAGCAGGCACCAGTGACGAGCTTAAGACTCCACCTCGGCATCGGGATCATTCTGCGCTCGCCGTTCTGGCAGAAATGTGACGAGATCTGACTCAAAGGTGCGAAAAGGGCGGCTCTTACAATTGGCCCGTAGGCAGATTTCACTCGCACGTCCCAATTTAAACAAGGGACGGGACGAAACGAGTCGAGGTTCCGCCGAGATTCGAACTCGGGTCGCTGGATTCAAAGTCCAGAGTGCTAACCGTTACACCACGGAACCAGCAGGGCGGCCTGCTTTAGGCCAGGCCTGAGCTGTCCTGCATTCACACTTGCAGCAACGCTCTCAGAATCTGGTCTCTTGCTGCTGCGCCCGTGGCAGGGAATACTTGGGTGGTACAGGGTAGAGCAAAAGTAGCTCGCGCGCTTGACGCCGGGGAGTGTCGCAAACCAGCCCACATCCATCATGGGTGCAAGAATTTGCGAAACCGGCAGTTTTGTCAAAGACGATCGCTCACGCTGCCAGCGAAAAGGCTCCACCGAGATTTGAACTCGGATCGCTGGATTCAGAGTCCAGAGTGCTCACCATTACACCATGGAACCCCTAGATGGCAGCGCCGCCGAATCACTGCTCAAGGATGTTTGCCTCCTTCGTCAAGCGTGGAAACAGCAACGACAAGGATCACGACGGCAACTGTGGATCTGCTGATCCAGCAGCTCGTGCACTCGGTCTTGCTCAAGTGCAACCACGCTGTCACGGCCTGCTGCCCTGTAAGGCCGGTGGCCCGCGCCTCCGAAATCCACTTTGCCGAAGTTTTCGGAAGCAGCTCGGGCCGTGCCAGATCTGCCAACCTGTCCACGAAACCTAGTTTCTCAGCGGGAGCGGGGCTGCTGTTGGCCATGAGCAACTCTGAGCCGGGCTACTGCTCGCTAATCTCTCTCACTGGCAAACTTTCAAGCTGCTGGACAATCGCCTTTCCGGCATTTCACTTTGGCTTCCGCTTTCGCACCTCACAGTTTACCTTCCTGCTCAGTACAGCTGTCGGACAAGTCGCGCATCTGCACTACAGCTGCCTATTCGAACAGCGCCGCTGCTGTTTGTCTCCCTGATCGGCGGCCATGGCTGTGACGGCGCTGCGCTGAGCAATGCTTTTAAGCAAAGTGAGATCTCAGACGGATCGTGTTCAAGAGCACGTGTCCCTGGCTCTCCGGGAGTCTGTATTGTATGCACTGTTTTTTATGTCGCTGGACTGTCTTGTGTGTGCAAATGTCGTTGTTACCGTTTTGTAGTGATTGAAACTGGGATTTGAGGTTCCTGATTTCCCTGAAAACTGGTTGAATGGTAAGGCTTGGGGCCTGGCTTTGCTGCTCCTCTCCCTCGTAAAATTGCTGTTTCTCTATGTCCAGCTGTTACTGTGAATTGTTTGGGAAAGTGTGAATCGTTGAATCAAATTCAAGAAAAGAGCACCTCTCCAGCATGCGCCTCGTTCCAATTGCTGTCACCTTTTCACCAGCTGTCTGGGGAACGCAGAGAGGAGCTCCAAAAACAACACCGCTTGACGGCAGCTTGTCTCTCAATGCTGTGTCCTTCGAAGAAAACACATCCGTGGTTCAGGAGAGAGCAAAAGCAGGCACCAGTGACGAGCTTAAGACTCCACCTCGGCATCGGGATCATTCTGCGCTCGCCGTTCTGGCAGAAATGTGACGAGATCTGACTCAAAGGTGCGAAAAGGGCGGCTCTTACAATTGGCCCGTAGGCAGATTTCACTCGCACGTCCCAATTTAAACAAGGGACGGGACGAAACGAGTCGAGGTTCCGCCGAGATTCGAACTCGGGTCGCTGGATTCAAAGTCCAGAGTGCTAACCGTTACACCACGGAACCAGCAGGGCGGCCTGCTTTAGGCCAGGCCTGAGCTGTCCTGCATTCACACTTGCAGCAACGCTCTCAGAATCTGGTCTCTTGCTGCTGCGCCCGTGGCAGGGAATACTTGGGTGGTACAGGGTAGAGCAAAAGTAGCTCGCGCGCTTGACGCCGGGGAGTGTCGCAAACCAGCCCACATCCATCATGGGTGCAAGAATTTGCGAAACCGGCAGTTTTGTCAAAGACGATCGCTCACGCTGCCAGCGAAAAGGCTCCACCGAGATTTGAACTCGGATCGCTGGATTCAGAGTCCAGAGTGCTCACCATTACACCATGGAACCCCTAGATGGCAGCGCCGCCGAATCACTGCTCAAGGATGTTTGCCTCCTTCGTCAAGCGTGGAAACAGCAACGACAAGGATCACGACGGCAACTGTGGATCTGCTGATCCAGCAGCTCGTGCACTCGGTCTTGCTCAAGTGCAACCACGCTGTCACGGCCTGCTGCCCTGTAAGGCCGGTGGCCCGCGCCTCCGAAATCCACTTTGCCGAAGTTTTCGGAAGCAGCTCGGGCCGTGCCAGATCTGCCAACCTGTCCACGAAACCTAGTTTCTCAGCGGGAGCGGGGCTGCTGTTGGCCATGAGCAACTCTGAGCCGGCTACTGCTCGCTAATCTCTCTCACTGGCAAACTTTCAAGCTGCTGGACAATCGCCTTTCCGGCATTTCACTTTGGCTTCCGCTTTCGCACCTCACAGTTTACCTTCCTGCTCAGTACAGCTGTCGGACAAGTCGCGCATCTGCACTACAGCTGCCTATTCGAACAGCGCCGCTGCTGTTTGTCTCCCTGATCGGCGGCCATGGCTGTGACGGCGCTGCGCTGAGCAATGCTTTTAAGCAAAGTGAGATCTCAGACGGATCGTGTTCAAGAGCACGTGTCCCTGGCTCTCCGGGAGTCTGTATTGTATGCACTGTTTTTTATGTCGCTGGACTGTCTTGTGTGTGCAAATGTCGTTGTTACCGTTTTGTAGTGATTGAAACTGGGATTTGAGGTTCCTGATTTCCCTGAAAACTGGTTGAATGGTAAGGCTTGGGGCCTGGCTTTGCTGCTCCTCTCCCTCGTAAAATTGCTGTTTCTCTATGTCCAGCTGTTACTGTGAATTGTTTGGGAAAGTGTGAATCGTTGAATCAAATTCAAGAAAAGAGCACCTCTCCAGCATGCGCCTCGTTCCAATTGCTGTCACCTTTTCACCAGCTGTCTGGGGAACGCAGAGAGGAGCTCCAAAAACAACACCGCTTGACGGCAGCTTGTCTCTCAATGCTGTGTCCTTCGAAGAAAACACATCCGTGGTTCAGGAGAGAGCAAAAGCAGGCACCAGTGACGAGCTTAAGACTCCACCTCGGCATCGGGATCATTCTGCGCTCGCCGTTCTGGCAGAAATGTGACGAGATCTGACTCAAAGGTGCGAAAAGGGCGGCTCTTACAATTGGCCCGTAGGCAGATTTCACTCGCACGTCCCAATTTAAACAAGGGACGGGACGAAACGAGTCGAGGTTCCGCCGAGATTCGAACTCGGGTCGCTGGATTCAAAGTCCAGAGTGCTAACCGTTACACCACGGAACCAGCAGGGCGGCCTGCTTTAGGCCAGGCCTGAGCTGTCCTGCATTCACACTTGCAGCAACGCTCTCAGAATCTGGTCTCTTGCTGCTGCGCCCGTGGCAGGGAATACTTGGGTGGTACAGGGTAGAGCAAAAGTAGCTCGCGCGCTTGACGCCGGGGAGTGTCGCAAACCAGCCCACATCCATCATGGGTGCAAGAATTTGCGAAACCGGCAGTTTTGTCAAAGACGATCGCTCACGCTGCCAGCGAAAAGGCTCCACCGAGATTTGAACTCGGATCGCTGGATTCAGAGTCCAGAGTGCTCACCATTACACCATGGAACCCCTAGATGGCAGCGCCGCCGAATCACTGCTCAAGGATGTTTGCCTCCTTCGTCAAGCGTGGAAACAGCAACGACAAGGATCACGACGGCAACTGTGGATCTGCTGATCCAGCAGCTCGTGCACTCGGTCTTGCTCAAGTGCAACCACGCTGTCACGGCCTGCTGCCCTGTAAGGCCGGTGGCCCGCGCCTCCGAAATCCACTTTGCCGAAGTTTTCGGAAGCAGCTCGGGCCGTGCCAGATCTGCCAACCTGTCCACGAAACCTAGTTTCTCAGCGGGAGCGGGGCTGCTGTTGGCCATGAGCAACTCTGAGCCGGGCTACTGCTCGCTAATCTCTCTCACTGGCAAACTTTCAAGCTGCTGGACAATCGCCTTTCCGGCATTTCACTTTGGCTTCCGCTTTCGCACCTCACAGTTTACCTTCCTGCTCAGTACAGCTGTCGGACAAGTCGCGCATCTGCACTACAGCTGCCTATTCGAACAGCGCCGCTGCTGTTTGTCTCCCTGATCGGCGGCCATGGCTGTGACGGCGCTGCGCTGAGCAATGCTTTTAAGCAAAGTGAGATCTCAGACGGATCGTGTTCAAGAGCACGTGTCCCTGGCTCTCCGGGAGTCTGTATTGTATGCACTGTTTTTATGTCGCTGGACTGTCTTGTGTGTGCAAATGTCGTTGTTACCGTTTTGTAGTGATTGAAACTGGGATTTGAGGTTCCTGATTTCCCTGAAAACTGGTTGAATGGTAAGGCTTGGGGCCTGGCTTTGCTGCTCCTCTCCCTCGTAAAATTGCTGTTTCTCTATGTCCAGCTGTTACTGTGAATTGTTTGGGAAAGTGTGAATCGTTGAATCAAATTCAAGAAAAGAGCACCTCTCCAGCATGCGCCTCGTTCCAATTGCTGTCACCTTTTCACCAGCTGTCTGGGGAACGCAGAGAGGAGCTCCAAAAACAACACCGCTTGACGGCAGCTTGTCTCTCAATGCTGTGTCCTTCGAAGAAAACACATCCGTGGTTCAGGAGAGAGCAAAAGCAGGCACCAGTGACGAGCTTAAGACTCCACCTCGGCATCGGGATCATTCTGCGCTCGCCGTTCTGGCAGAAATGTGACGAGATCTGACTCAAAGGTGCGAAAAGGGCGGCTCTTACAATTGGCCCGTAGGCAGATTTCACTCGCACGTCCCAATTTAAACAAGGGACGGGACGAAACGAGTCGAGGTTCCGCCGAGATTCGAACTCGGGTCGCTGGATTCAAAGTCCAGAGTGCTAACCGTTACACCACGGAACCAGCAGGGCGGCCTGCTTTAGGCCAGGCCTGAGCTGTCCTGCATTCACACTTGCAGCAACGCTCTCAGAATCTGGTCTCTTGCTGCTGCGCCCGTGGCAGGGAATACTTGGGTGGTACAGGGTAGAGCAAAAGTAGCTCGCGCGCTTGACGCCGGGGAGTGTCGCAAACCAGCCCACATCCATCATGGGTGCAAGAATTTGCGAAACCGGCAGTTTTGTCAAAGACGATCGCTCACGCTGCCAGCGAAAAGGCTCCACCGAGATTTGAACTCGGATCGCTGGATTCAGAGTCCAGAGTGCTCACCATTACACCATGGAACCCCTAGATGGCAGCGCCGCCGAATCACTGCTCAAGGATGTTTGCCTCCTTCGTCAAGCGTGGAAACAGCAACGACAAGGATCACGACGGCAACTGTGGATCTGCTGATCCAGCAGCTCGTGCACTCGGTCTTGCTCAAGTGCAACCACGCTGTCACGGCCTGCTGCCCTGTAAGGCCGGTGGCCCGCGCCTCCGAAATCCACTTTGCCGAAGTTTTCGGAAGCAGCTCGGGCCGTGCCAGATCTGCCAACCTGTCCACGAAACCTAGTTTCTCAGCGGGAGCGGGGCTGCTGTTGGCCATGAGCAACTCTGAGCCGGGCTACTGCTCGCTAATCTCTCTCACTGGCAAACTTTCAAGCTGCTGGACAATCGCCTTTCCGGCATTTCACTTTGGCTTCCGCTTTCGCACCTCACAGTTTACCTTCCTGCTCAGTACAGCTGTCGGACAAGTCGCGCATCTGCACTACAGCTGCCTATTCGAACAGCGCCGCTGCTGTTTGTCTCCCTGATCGGCGGCCATGGCTGTGACGGCGCTGCGCTGAGCAATGCTTTTAAGCAAAGTGAGATCTCAGACGGATCGTGTTCAAGAGCACGTGTCCCTGGCTCTCCGGGAGTCTGTATTGTATGCACTGTTTTTTATGTCGCTGGACTGTCTTGTGTGTGCAAATGTCGTTGTTACCGTTTTGTAGTGATTGAAACTGGGATTTGAGGTTCCTGATTTCCCTGAAAACTGGTTGAATGGTAAGGCTTGGGGCCTGGCTTTGCTGCTCCTCTCCCTCGTAAAATTGCTGTTTCTCTATGTCCAGCTGTTACTGTGAATTGTTTGGGAAAGTGTGAATCGTTGAATCAAATTCAAGAAAAGAGCACCTCTCCAGCATGCGCCTCGTTCCAATTGCTGTCACCTTTTCACCAGCTGTCTGGGAACGCAGAGAGGAGCTCCAAAAACAACACCGCTTGACGGCAGCTTGTCTCTCAATGCTGTGTCCTTCGAAGAAAACACATCCGTGGTTCAGGAGAGAGCAAAAGCAGGCACCAGTGACGAGCTTAAGACTCCACCTCGGCATCGGGATCATTCTGCGCTCGCCGTTCTGGCAGAAATGTGACGAGATCTGACTCAAAGGTGCGAAAAGGGCGGCTCTTACAATTGGCCCGTAGGCAGATTTCACTCGCACGTCCCAATTTAAACAAGGGACGGGACGAAACGAGTCGAGGTTCCGCCGAGATTCGAACTCGGGTCGCTGGATTCAAAGTCCAGAGTGCTAACCGTTACACCACGGAACCAGCAGGGCGGCCTGCTTTAGGCCAGGCCTGAGCTGTCCTGCATTCACACTTGCAGCAACGCTCTCAGAATCTGGTCTCTTGCTGCTGCGCCCGTGGCAGGGAATACTTGGGTGGTACAGGGTAGAGCAAAAGTAGCTCGCGCGCTTGACGCCGGGGAGTGTCGCAAACCAGCCCACATCCATCATGGGTGCAAGAATTTGCGAAACCGGCAGTTTTGTCAAAGACGATCGCTCACGCTGCCAGCGAAAAGGCTCCACCGAGATTTGAACTCGGATCGCTGGATTCAGAGTCCAGAGTGCTCACCATTACACCATGGAACCCCTAGATGGCAGCGCCGCCGAATCACTGCTCAAGGATGTTTGCCTCCTTCGTCAAGCGTGGAAACAGCAACGACAAGGATCACGACGGCAACTGTGGATCTGCTGATCCAGCAGCTCGTGCACTCGGTCTTGCTCAAGTGCAACCACGCTGTCACGGCCTGCTGCCCTGTAAGGCCGGTGGCCCGCGCCTCCGAAATCCACTTTGCCGAAGTTTTCGGAAGCAGCTCGGGCCGTGCCAGATCTGCCAACCTGTCCACGAAACCTAGTTTCTCAGCGGGAGCGGGGCTGCTGTTGGCCATGAGCAACTCTGAGCCGGGCTACTGCTCGCTAATCTCTCTCACTGGCAAACTTTCAAGCTGCTGGACAATCGCCTTTCCGGCATTTCACTTTGGCTTCCGCTTTCGCACCTCACAGTTTACCTTCCTGCTCAGTACAGCTGTCGGACAAGTCGCGCATCTGCACTACAGCTGCCTATTCGAACAGCGCCGCTGCTGTTTGTCTCCCTGATCGGCGGCCATGGCTGTGACGGCGCTGCGCTGAGCAATGCTTTTAAGCAAAGTGAGATCTCAGACGGATCGTGTTCAAGAGCACGTGTCCCTGGCTCTCCGGGAGTCTGTATTGTATGCACTGTTTTTTATGTCGCTGGACTGTCTTGTGTGTGCAAATGTCGTTGTTACCGTTTTGTAGTGATTGAAACTGGGATTTGAGGTTCCTGATTTCCCTGAAAACTGGTTGAATGGTAAGGCTTGGGGCCTGGCTTTGCTGCTCCTCTCCCTCGTAAAATTGCTGTTTCTCTATGTCCAGCTGTTACTGTGAATTGTTTGGGAAAGTGTGAATCGTTGAATCAAATTCAAGAAAAGAGCACCTCTCCAGCATGCGCCTCGTTCCAATTGCTGTCACCTTTTCACCAGCTGTCTGGGGAACGCAGAGAGGAGCTCCAAAAACAACACCGCTTGACGGCAGCTTGTCTCTCAATGCTGTGTCCTTCGAAGAAAACACATCCGTGGTTCAGGAGAGAGCAAAAGCAGGCACCAGTGACGAGCTTAAGACTCCACCTCGGCATCGGGATCATTCTGCGCTCGCCGTTCTGGCAGAAATGTGACGAGATCTGACTCAAAGGTGCGAAAAGGGCGGCTCTTACAATTGGCCCGTAGGCAGATTTCACTCGCACGTCCCAATTTAAACAAGGGACGGGACGAAACGAGTCGAGGTTCCGCCGAGATTCGAACTCGGGTCGCTGGATTCAAAGTCCAGAGTGCTAACCGTTACACCACGGAACCAGCAGGGCGGCCTGCTTTAGGCCAGGCCTGAGCTGTCCTGCATTCACACTTGCAGCAACGCTCTCAGAATCTGGTCTCTTGCTGCTGCGCCCGTGGCAGGGAATACTTGGGTGGTACAGGGTAGAGCAAAAGTAGCTCGCGCGCTTGACGCCGGGGAGTGTCGCAAACCAGCCCACATCCATCATGGGTGCAAGAATTTGCGAAACCGGCAGTTTTGTCAAAGACGATCGCTCACGCTGCCAGCGAAAAGGCTCCACCGAGATTTGAACTCGGATCGCTGGATTCAGAGTCCAGAGTGCTCACCATTACACCATGGAACCCCTAGATGGCAGCGCCGCCGAATCACTGCTCAAGGATGTTTGCCTCCTTCGTCAAGCGTGGAAACAGCAACGACAAGGATCACGACGGCAACTGTGGATCTGCTGATCCAGCAGCTCGTGCACTCGGTCTTGCTCAAGTGCAACCACGCTGTCACGGCCTGCTGCCCTGTAAGGCCGGTGGCCCGCGCCTCCGAAATCCACTTTGCCGAAGTTTTCGGAAGCAGCTCGGGCCGTGCCAGATCTGCCAACCTGTCCACGAAACCTAGTTTCTCAGCGGGAGCGGGGCTGCTGTTGGCCATGAGCAACTCTGAGCCGGGCTACTGCTCGCTAATCTCTCTCACTGGCAAACTTTCAAGCTGCTGGACAATCGCCTTTCCGGCATTTCACTTTGGCTTCCGCTTTCGCACCTCACAGTTTACCTTCCTGCTCAGTACAGCTGTCGGACAAGTCGCGCATCTGCACTACAGCTGCCTATTCGAACAGCGCCGCTGCTGTTTGTCTCCCTGATCGGCGGCCATGGCTGTGACGGCGCTGCGCTGAGCAATGCTTTTAAGCAAAGTGAGATCTCAGACGGATCGTGTTCAAGAGCACGTGTCCCTGGCTCTCCGGGAGTCTGTATTGTATGCACTGTTTTTTATGTCGCTGGACTGTCTTGTGTGTGCAAATGTCGTTGTTACCGTTTTGTAGTGATTGAAACTGGGATTTGAGGTTCCTGATTTCCCTGAAAACTGGTTGAATGGTAAGGCTTGGGGCCTGGCTTTGCTGCTCCTCTCCCTCGTAAAATTGCTGTTTCTCTATGTCCAGCTGTTACTGTGAATTGTTTGGGAAAGTGTGAATCGTTGAATCAAATTCAAGAAAAGAGCACCTCTCCAGCATGCGCCTCGTTCCAATTGCTGTCACCTTTTCACCAGCTGTCTGGGGAACGCAGAGAGGAGCTCCAAAAACAACACCGCTTGACGGCAGCTTGTCTCTCAATGCTGTGTCCTTCGAAGAAAACACATCCGTGGTTCAGGAGAGAGCAAAAGCAGGCACCAGTGACGAGCTTAAGACTCCACCTCGGCATCGGGATCATTCTGCGCTCGCCGTTCTGGCAGAAATGTGACGAGATCTGACTCAAAGGTGCGAAAAGGGCGGCTCTTACAATTGGCCCGTAGGCAGATTTCACTCGCACGTCCCAATTTAAACAAGGGACGGGACGAAACGAGTCGAGGTTCCGCCGAGATTCGAACTCGGGTCGCTGGATTCAAAGTCCAGAGTGCTAACCGTTACACCACGGAACCAGCAGGGCGGCCTGCTTTAGGCCAGGCCTGAGCTGTCCTGCATTCACACTTGCAGCAACGCTCTCAGAATCTGGTCTCTTGCTGCTGCGCCCGTGGCAGGGAATACTTGGGTGGTACAGGGTAGAGCAAAAGTAGCTCGCGCGCTTGACGCCGGGGAGTGTCGCAAACCAGCCCACATCCATCATGGGTGCAAGAATTTGCGAAACCGGCAGTTTTGTCAAAGACGATCGCTCACGCTGCCAGCGAAAAGGCTCCACCGAGATTTGAACTCGGATCGCTGGATTCAGAGTCCAGAGTGCTCACCATTACACCATGGAACCCCTAGATGGCAGCGCCGCCGAATCACTGCTCAAGGATGTTTGCCTCCTTCGTCAAGCGTGGAAACAGCAACGACAAGGATCACGACGGCAACTGTGGATCTGCTGATCCAGCAGCTCGTGCACTCGGTCTTGCTCAAGTGCAACCACGCTGTCACGGCCTGCTGCCCTGTAAGGCCGGTGGCCCGCGCCTCCGAAATCCACTTTGCCGAAGTTTTCGGAAGCAGCTCGGGCCGTGCCAGATCTGCCAACCTGTCCACGAAACCTAGTTTCTCAGCGGGAGCGGGGCTGCTGTTGGCCATGAGCAACTCTGAGCCGGGCTACTGCTCGCTAATCTCTCTCACTGGCAAACTTTCAAGCTGCTGGACAATCGCCTTTCCGGCATTTCACTTTGGCTTCCGCTTTCGCACCTCACAGTTTACCTTCCTGCTCAGTACAGCTGTCGGACAAGTCGCGCATCTGCACTACAGCTGCCTATTCGAACAGCGCCGCTGCTGTTTGTCTCCCTGATCGGCGGCCATGGCTGTGACGGCGCTGCGCTGAGCAATGCTTTTAAGCAAAGTGAGATCTCAGACGGATCGTGTTCAAGAGCACGTGTCCCTGGCTCTCCGGGAGTCTGTATTGTATGCACTGTTTTTTATGTCGCTGGACTGTCTTGTGTGTGCAAATGTCGTTGTTACCGTTTTGTAGTGATTGAAACTGGGATTTGAGGTTCCTGATTTCCCTGAAAACTGGTTGAATGGTAAGGCTTGGGGCCTGGCTTTGCTGCTCCTCTCCCTCGTAAAATTGCTGTTTCTCTATGTCCAGCTGTTACTGTGAATTGTTTGGGAAAGTGTGAATCGTTGAATCAAATTCAAGAAAAGAGCACCTCTCCAGCATGCGCCTCGTTCCAATTGCTGTCACCTTTTCACCAGCTGTCTGGGGAACGCAGAGAGGAGCTCCAAAAACAACACCGCTTGACGGCAGCTTGTCTCTCAATGCTGTGTCCTTCGAAGAAAACACATCCGTGGTTCAGGAGAGAGCAAAAGCAGGCACCAGTGACGAGCTTAAGACTCCACCTCGGCATCGGGATCATTCTGCGCTCGCCGTTCTGGCAGAAATGTGACGAGATCTGACTCAAAGGTGCGAAAAGGGCGGCTCTTACAATTGGCCCGTAGGCAGATTTCACTCGCACGTCCCAATTTAAACAAGGGACGGGACGAAACGAGTCGAGGTTCCGCCGAGATTCGAACTCGGGTCGCTGGATTCAAAGTCCAGAGTGCTAACCGTTACACCACGGAACCAGCAGGGCGGCCTGCTTTAGGCCAGGCCTGAGCTGTCCTGCATTCACACTTGCAGCAACGCTCTCAGAATCTGGTCTCTTGCTGCTGCGCCCGTGGCAGGGAATACTTGGGTGGTACAGGGTAGAGCAAAAGTAGCTCGCGCGCTTGACGCCGGGGAGTGTCGCAAACCAGCCCACATCCATCATGGGTGCAAGAATTTGCGAAACCGGCAGTTTTGTCAAAGACGATCGCTCACGCTGCCAGCGAAAAGGCTCCACCGAGATTTGAACTCGGATCGCTGGATTCAGAGTCCAGAGTGCTCACCATTACACCATGGAACCCCTAGATGGCAGCGCCGCCGAATCACTGCTCAAGGATGTTTGCCTCCTTCGTCAAGCGTGGAAACAGCAACGACAAGGATCACGACGGCAACTGTGGATCTGCTGATCCAGCAGCTCGTGCACTCGGTCTTGCTCAAGTGCAACCACGCTGTCACGGCCTGCTGCCCTGTAAGGCCGGTGGCCCGCGCCTCCGAAATCCACTTTGCCGAAGTTTTCGGAAGCAGCTCGGGCCGTGCCAGATCTGCCAACCTGTCCACGAAACCTAGTTTCTCAGCGGGAGCGGGGCTGCTGTTGGCCATGAGCAACTCTGAGCCGGGCTACTGCTCGCTAATCTCTCTCACTGGCAAACTTTCAAGCTGCTGGACAATCGCCTTTCCGGCATTTCACTTTGGCTTCCGCTTTCGCACCTCACAGTTTACCTTCCTGCTCAGTACAGCTGTCGGACAAGTCGCGCATCTGCACTACAGCTGCCTATTCGAACAGCGCCGCTGCTGTTTGTCTCCCTGATCGGCGGCCATGGCTGTGACGGCGCTGCGCTGAGCAATGCTTTTAAGCAAAGTGAGATCTCAGACGGATCGTGTTCAAGAGCACGTGTCCCTGGCTCTCCGGGAGTCTGTATTGTATGCACTGTTTTTTATGTCGCTGGACTGTCTTGTGTGTGCAAATGTCGTTGTTACCGTTTTGTAGTGATTGAAACTGGGATTTGAGGTTCCTGATTTCCCTGAAAACTGGTTGAATGGTAAGGCTTGGGGCCTGGCTTTGCTGCTCCTCTCCCTCGTAAAATTGCTGTTTCTCTATGTCCAGCTGTTACTGTGAATTGTTTGGGAAAGTGTGAATCGTTGAATCAAATTCAAGAAAAGAGCACCTCTCCAGCATGCGCCTCGTTCCAATTGCTGTCACCTTTTCACCAGCTGTCTGGGGAACGCAGAGAGGAGCTCCAAAAACAACACCGCTTGACGGCAGCTTGTCTCTCAATGCTGTGTCCTTCGAAGAAAACACATCCGTGGTTCAGGAGAGAGCAAAAGCAGGCACCAGTGACGAGCTTAAGACTCCACCTCGGCATCGGGATCATTCTGCGCTCGCCGTTCTGGCAGAAATGTGACGAGATCTGACTCAAAGGTGCGAAAAGGGCGGCTCTTACAATTGGCCCGTAGGCAGATTTCACTCGCACGTCCCAATTTAAACAAGGGACGGGACGAAACGAGTCGAGGTTCCGCCGAGATTCGAACTCGGATCGCTGGATTCAAAGTCCAGAGTGCTAACCGTTACACCACGGAACCAGCAGGGCGGCCTGCTTTAGGCCAGGCCTGAGCTGTCCTGCATTCACACTTGCAGCAACGCTCTCAGAATCTGGTCTCTTGCTGCTGCGCCCGTGGCAGGGAATACTTGGGTGGTACAGGGTAGAGCAAAAGTAGCTCGCGCGCTTGACGCCGGGGAGTGTCGCAAACCAGCCCACATCCATCATGGGTGCAAGAATTTGCGAAACCGGCAGTTTTGTCAAAGACGATCGCTCACGCTGCCAGCGAAAAGGCTCCACCGAGATTTGAACTCGGATCGCTGGATTCAGAGTCCAGAGTGCTCACCATTACACCATGGAACCCCTAGATGGCAGCGCCGCCGAATCACTGCTCAAGGATGTTTGCCTCCTTCGTCAAGCGTGGAAACAGCAACGACAAGGATCACGACGGCAACTGTGGATCTGCTGATCCAGCAGCTCGTGCACTCGGTCTTGCTCAAGTGCAACCACGCTGTCACGGCCTGCTGCCCTGTAAGGCCGGTGGCCCGCGCCTCCGAAATCCACTTTGCCGAAGTTTTCGGAAGCAGCTCGGGCCGTGCCAGATCTGCCAACCTGTCCACGAAACCTAGTTTCTCAGCGGGAGCGGGGCTGCTGTTGGCCATGAGCAACTCTGAGCCGGGCTACTGCTCGCTAATCTCTCTCACTGGCAAACTTTCAAGCTGCTGGACAATCGCCTTTCCGGCATTTCACTTTGGCTTCCGCTTTCGCACCTCACAGTTTACCTTCCTGCTCAGTACAGCTGTCGGACAAGTCGCGCATCTGCACTACAGCTGCCTATTCGAACAGCGCCGCTGCTGTTTGTCTCCCTGATCGGCGGCCATGGCTGTGACGGCGCTGCGCTGAGCAATGCTTTTAAGCAAAGTGAGATCTCAGACGGATCGTGTTCAAGAGCACGTGTCCCTGGCTCTCCGGGAGTCTGTATTGTATGCACTGTTTTTATGTCGCTGGACTGTCTTGTGTGTGCAAATGTCGTTGTTACCGTTTTGTAGTGATTGAAACTGGGATTTGAGGTTCCTGATTTCCCTGAAAACTGGTTGAATGGTAAGGCTTGGGGCCTGGCTTTGCTGCTCCTCTCCCTCGTAAATTGCTGTTTCTCTATGTCCAGCTGTTACTGTGAATTGTTTGGGAAAGTGTGAATCGTTGAATCAAATTCAAGAAAAGAGCACCTCTCCAGCATGCGCCTCGTTCCAATTGCTGTCACCTTTTCACCAGCTGTCTGGGGAACGCAGAGAGGAGCTCCAAAAACAACACCGCTTGACGGCAGCTTGTCTCTCAATGCTGTGTCCTTCGAAGAAAACACATCCGTGGTTCAGGAGAGAGCAAAAGCAGGCACCAGTGACGAGCTTAAGACTCCACCTCGGCATCGGGATCATTCTGCGCTCGCCGTTCTGGCAGAAATGTGACGAGATCTGACTCAAAGGTGCGAAAAGGGCGGCTCTTACAATTGGCCCGTAGGCAGATTTCACTCGCACGTCCCAATTTAAACAAGGGACGGGACGAAACGAGTCGAGGTTCCGCCGAGATTCGAACTCGGGTCGCTGGATTCAAAGTCCAGAGTGCTAACCGTTACACCACGGAACCAGCAGGGCGGCCTGCTTTAGGCCAGGCCTGAGCTGTCCTGCATTCACACTTGCAGCAACGCTCTCAGAATCTGGTCTCTTGCTGCTGCGCCCGTGGCAGGGAATACTTGGGTGGTACAGGGTAGAGCAAAAGTAGCTCGCGCGCTTGACGCCGGGGAGTGTCGCAAACCAGCCCACATCCATCATGGGTGCAAGAATTTGCGAAACCGGCAGTTTTGTCAAAGACGATCGCTCACGCTGCCAGCGAAAGGCTCCACCGAGATTTGAACTCGGATCGCTGGATTCAGAGTCCAGAGTGCTCACCATTACACCATGGAACCCCTAGATGGCAGCGCCGCCGAATCACTGCTCAAGGATGTTTGCCTCCTTCGTCAAGCGTGGAAACAGCAACGACAAGGATCACGACGGCAACTGTGGATCTGCTGATCCAGCAGCTCGTGCACTCGGTCTTGCTCAAGTGCAACCACGCTGTCACGGCCTGCTGCCCTGTAAGGCCGGTGGCCCGCGCCTCCGAAATCCACTTTGCCGAAGTTTTCGGAAGCAGCTCGGGCCGTGCCAGATCTGCCAACCTGTCCACGAAACCTAGTTTCTCAGCGGGAGCGGGGCTGCTGTTGGCCATGAGCAACTCTGAGCCGGGCTACTGCTCGCTAATCTCTCTCACTGGCAAACTTTCAAGCTGCTGGACAATCGCCTTTCCGGCATTTCACTTTGGCTTCCGCTTTCGCACCTCACAGTTTACCTTCCTGCTCAGTACAGCTGTCGGACAAGTCGCGCATCTGCACTACAGCTGCCTATTCGAACAGCGCCGCTGCTGTTTGTCTCCCTGATCGGCGGCCATGGCTGTGACGGCGCTGCGCTGAGCAATGCTTTTAAGCAAAGTGAGATCTCAGACGGATCGTGTTCAAGAGCACGTGTCCCTGGCTCTCCGGGAGTCTGTATTGTATGCACTGTTTTTTATGTCGCTGGACTGTCTTGTGTGTGCAAATGTCGTTGTTACCGTTTTGTAGTGATTGAAACTGGGATTTGAGGTTCCTGATTTCCCTGAAAACTGGTTGAATGGTAAGGCTTGGGGCCTGGCTTTGCTGCTCCTCTCCCTCGTAAAATTGCTGTTTCTCTATGTCCAGCTGTTACTGTGAATTGTTTGGGAAAGTGTGAATCGTTGAATCAAATTCAAGAAAAGAGCACCTCTCCAGCATGCGCCTCGTTCCAATTGCTGTCACCTTTTCACCAGCTGTCTGGGGAACGCAGAGAGGAGCTCCAAAAACAACACCGCTTGACGGCAGCTTGTCTCTCAATGCTGTGTCCTTCGAAGAAAACACATCCGTGGTTCAGGAGAGAGCAAAAGCAGGCACCAGTGACGAGCTTAAGACTCCACCTCGGCATCGGGATCATTCTGCGCTCGCCGTTCTGGCAGAAATGTGACGAGATCTGACTCAAAGGTGCGAAAAGGGCGGCTCTTACAATTGGCCCGTAGGCAGATTTCACTCGCACGTCCCAATTTAAACAAGGGACGGGACGAAACGAGTCGAGGTTCCGCCGAGATTCGAACTCGGGTCGCTGGATTCAAAGTCCAGAGTGCTAACCGTTACACCACGGAACCAGCAGGGCGGCCTGCTTTAGGCCAGGCCTGAGCTGTCCTGCATTCACACTTGCAGCAACGCTCTCAGAATCTGGTCTCTTGCTGCTGCGCCCGTGGCAGGGAATACTTGGGTGGTACAGGGTAGAGCAAAAGTAGCTCGCGCGCTTGACGCCGGGGAGTGTCGCAAACCAGCCCACATCCATCATGGGTGCAAGAATTTGCGAAACCGGCAGTTTTGTCAAAGACGATCGCTCACGCTGCCAGCGAAAAGGCTCCACCGAGATTTGAACTCGGATCGCTGGATTCAGAGTCCAGAGTGCTCACCATTACACCATGGAACCCCTAGATGGCAGCGCCGCCGAATCACTGCTCAAGGATGTTTGCCTCCTTCGTCAAGCGTGGAAACAGCAACGACAAGGATCACGACGGCAACTGTGGATCTGCTGATCCAGCAGCTCGTGCACTCGGTCTTGCTCAAGTGCAACCACGCTGTCACGGCCTGCTGCCCTGTAAGGCCGGTGGCCCGCGCCTCCGAAATCCACTTTGCCGAAGTTTTCGGAAGCAGCTCGGGCCGTGCCAGATCTGCCAACCTGTCCACGAAACCTAGTTTCTCAGCGGGAGCGGGGCTGCTGTTGGCCATGAGCAACTCTGAGCCGGGCTACTGCTCGCTAATCTCTCTCACTGGCAAACTTTCAAGCTGCTGGACAATCGCCTTTCCGGCATTTCACTTTGGCTTCCGCTTTCGCACCTCACAGTTTACCTTCCTGCTCAGTACAGCTGTCGGACAAGTCGCGCATCTGCACTACAGCTGCCTATTCGAACAGCGCCGCTGCTGTTTGTCTCCCTGATCGGCGGCCATGGCTGTGACGGCGCTGCGCTGAGCAATGCTTTTAAGCAAAGTGAGATCTCAGACGGATCGTGTTCAAGAGCACGTGTCCCTGGCTCTCCGGGAGTCTGTATTGTATGCACTGTTTTTTATGTCGCTGGACTGTCTTGTGTGTGCAAATGTCGTTGTTACCGTTTTGTAGTGATTGAAACTGGGATTTGAGGTTCCTGATTTCCCTGAAAACTGGTTGAATGGTAAGGCTTGGGGCCTGGCTTTGCTGCTCCTCTCCCTCGTAAAATTGCTGTTTCTCTATGTCCAGCTGTTACTGTGAATTGTTTGGGAAAGTGTGAATCGTTGAATCAAATTCAAGAAAAGAGCACCTCTCCAGCATGCGCCTCGTTCCAATTGCTGTCACCTTTTCACCAGCTGTCTGGGGAACGCAGAGAGGAGCTCCAAAAACAACACCGCTTGACGGCAGCTTGTCTCTCAATGCTGTGTCCTTCGAAGAAAACACATCCGTGGTTCAGGAGAGAGCAAAAGCAGGCACCAGTGACGAGCTTAAGACTCCACCTCGGCATCGGGATCATTCTGCGCTCGCCGTTCTGGCAGAAATGTGACGAGATCTGACTCAAAGGTGCGAAAAGGGCGGCTCTTACAATTGGCCCGTAGGCAGATTTCACTCGCACGTCCCAATTTAAACAAGGGACGGGACGAAACGAGTCGAGGTTCCGCCGAGATTCGAACTCGGGTCGCTGGATTCAAAGTCCAGAGTGCTAACCGTTACACCACGGAACCAGCAGGGCGGCCTGCTTTAGGCCAGGCCTGAGCTGTCCTGCATTCACACTTGCAGCAACGCTCTCAGAATCTGGTCTCTTGCTGCTGCGCCCGTGGCAGGGAATACTTGGGTGGTACAGGGTAGAGCAAAAGTAGCTCGCGCGCTTGACGCCGGGGAGTGTCGCAAACCAGCCCACATCCATCATGGGTGCAAGAATTTGCGAAACCGGCAGTTTTGTCAAAGACGATCGCTCACGCTGCCAGCGAAAAGGCTCCACCGAGATTTGAACTCGGATCGCTGGATTCAGAGTCCAGAGTGCTCACCATTACACCATGGAACCCCTAGATGGCAGCGCCGCCGAATCACTGCTCAAGGATGTTTGCCTCCTTCGTCAGCGTGGAAACAGCAACGACAAGGATCACGACGGCAACTGTGGATCTGCTGATCCAGCAGCTCGTGCACTCGGTCTTGCTCAAGTGCAACCACGCTGTCACGGCCTGCTGCCCTGTAAGGCCGGTGGCCCGCGCCTCCGAAATCCACTTTGCCGAAGTTTTCGGAAGCAGCTCGGGCCGTGCCAGATCTGCCAACCTGTCCACGAAACCTAGTTTCTCAGCGGGAGCGGGGCTGCTGTTGGCCATGAGCAACTCTGAGCCGGGCTACTGCTCGCTAATCTCTCTCACTGGCAAACTTTCAAGCTGCTGGACAATCGCCTTTCCGGCATTTCACTTTGGCTTCCGCTTTCGCACCTCACAGTTTACCTTCCTGCTCAGTACAGCTGTCGGACAAGTCGCGCATCTGCACTACAGCTGCCTATTCGAACAGCGCCGCTGCTGTTTGTCTCCCTGATCGGCGGCCATGGCTGTGACGGCGCTGCGCTGAGCAATGCTTTTAAGCAAAGTGAGATCTCAGACGGATCGTGTTCAAGAGCACGTGTCCCTGGCTCTCCGGGAGTCTGTATTGTATGCACTGTTTTTTATGTCGCTGGACTGTCTTGTGTGTGCAAATGTCGTTGTTACCGTTTTGTAGTGATTGAAACTGGGATTTGAGGTTCCTGATTTCCCTGAAAACTGGTTGAATGGTAAGGCTTGGGGCCTGGCTTTGCTGCTCCTCTCCCTCGTAAAATTGCTGTTTCTCTATGTCCAGCTGTTACTGTGAATTGTTTGGGAAAGTGTGAATCGTTGAATCAAATTCAAGAAAAGAGCACCTCTCCAGCATGCGCCTCGTTCCAATTGCTGTCACCTTTTCACCAGCTGTCTGGGGAACGCAGAGAGGAGCTCCAAAAACAACACCGCTTGACGGCAGCTTGTCTCTCAATGCTGTGTCCTTCGAAGAAAACACATCCGTGGTTCAGGAGAGAGCAAAAGCAGGCACCAGTGACGAGCTTAAGACTCCACCTCGGCATCGGGATCATTCTGCGCTCGCCGTTCTGGCAGAAATGTGACGAGATCTGACTCAAAGGTGCGAAAAGGGCGGCTCTTACAATTGGCCCGTAGGCAGATTTCACTCGCACGTCCCAATTTAAACAAGGGACGGGACGAAACGAGTCGAGGTTCCGCCGAGATTCGAACTCGGGTCGCTGGATTCAAAGTCCAGAGTGCTAACCGTTACACCACGGAACCAGCAGGGCGGCCTGCTTTAGGCCAGGCCTGAGCTGTCCTGCATTCACACTTGCAGCAACGCTCTCAGAATCTGGTCTCTTGCTGCTGCGCCCGTGGCAGGGAATACTTGGGTGGTACAGGGTAGAGCAAAAGTAGCTCGCGCGCTTGACGCCGGGGAGTGTCGCAAACCAGCCCACATCCATCATGGGTGCAAGAATTTGCGAAACCGGCAGTTTTGTCAAAGACGATCGCTCACGCTGCCAGCGAAAGGCTCCACCGAGATTTGAACTCGGATCGCTGGATTCAGAGTCCAGAGTGCTCACCATTACACCATGGAACCCCTAGATGGCAGCGCCGCCGAATCACTGCTCAAGGATGTTTGCCTCCTTCGTCAAGCGTGGAAACAGCAACGACAAGGATCACGACGGCAACTGTGGATCTGCTGATCCAGCAGCTCGTGCACTCGGTCTTGCTCAAGTGCAACCACGCTGTCACGGCCTGCTGCCCTGTAAGGCCGGTGGCCCGCGCCTCCGAAATCCACTTTGCCGAAGTTTTCGGAAGCAGCTCGGGCCGTGCCAGATCTGCCAACCTGTCCACGAAACCTAGTTTCTCAGCGGGAGCGGGGCTGCTGTTGGCCATGAGCAACTCTGAGCCGGGCTACTGCTCGCTAATCTCTCTCACTGGCAAACTTTCAAGCTGCTGGACAATCGCCTTTCCGGCATTTCACTTTGGCTTCCGCTTTCGCACCTCACAGTTTACCTTCCTGCTCAGTACAGCTGTCGGACAAGTCGCGCATCTGCACTACAGCTGCCTATTCGAACAGCGCCGCTGCTGTTTGTCTCCCTGATCGGCGGCCATGGCTGTGACGGCGCTGCGCTGAGCAATGCTTTTAAGCAAAGTGAGATCTCAGACGGATCGTGTTCAAGAGCACGTGTCCCTGGCTCTCCGGGAGTCTGTATTGTATGCACTGTTTTTTATGTCGCTGGACTGTCTTGTGTGTGCAAATGTCGTTGTTACCGTTTTGTAGTGATTGAAACTGGGATTTGAGGTTCCTGATTTCCCTGAAAACTGGTTGAATGGTAAGGCTTGGGGCCTGGCTTTGCTGCTCCTCTCCCTCGTAAAATTGCTGTTTCTCTATGTCCAGCTGTTACTGTGAATTGTTTGGGAAAGTGTGAATCGTTGAATCAAATTCAAGAAAAGAGCACCTCTCCAGCATGCGCCTCGTTCCAATTGCTGTCACCTTTTCACCAGCTGTCTGGGAACGCAGAGAGGAGCTCCAAAAACAACACCGCTTGACGGCAGCTTGTCTCTCAATGCTGTGTCCTTCGAAGAAAACACATCCGTGGTTCAGGAGAGAGCAAAAGCAGGCACCAGTGACGAGCTTAAGACTCCACCTCGGCATCGGGATCATTCTGCGCTCGCCGTTCTGGCAGAAATGTGACGAGATCTGACTCAAAGGTGCGAAAAGGGCGGCTCTTACAATTGGCCCGTAGGCAGATTTCACTCGCACGTCCCAATTTAAACAAGGGACGGGACGAAACGAGTCGAGGTTCCGCCGAGATTCGAACTCGGGTCGCTGGATTCAAAGTCCAGAGTGCTAACCGTTACACCACGGAACCAGCAGGGCGGCCTGCTTTAGGCCAGGCCTGAGCTGTCCTGCATTCACACTTGCAGCAACGCTCTCAGAATCTGGTCTCTTGCTGCTGCGCCCGTGGCAGGGAATACTTGGGTGGTACAGGGTAGAGCAAAAGTAGCTCGCGCGCTTGACGCCGGGGAGTGTCGCAAACCAGCCCACATCCATCATGGGTGCAAGAATTTGCGAAACCGGCAGTTTTGTCAAAGACGATCGCTCACGCTGCCAGCGAAAAGGCTCCACCGAGATTTGAACTCGGATCGCTGGATTCAGAGTCCAGAGTGCTCACCATTACACCATGGAACCCCTAGATGGCAGCGCCGCCGAATCACTGCTCAAGGATGTTTGCCTCCTTCGTCAAGCGTGGAAACAGCAACGACAAGGATCACGACGGCAACTGTGGATCTGCTGATCCAGCAGCTCGTGCACTCGGTCTTGCTCAAGTGCAACCACGCTGTCACGGCCTGCTGCCCTGTAAGGCCGGTGGCCCGCGCCTCCGAAATCCACTTTGCCGAAGTTTTCGGAAGCAGCTCGGGCCGTGCCAGATCTGCCAACCTGTCCACGAAACCTAGTTTCTCAGCGGGAGCGGGGCTGCTGTTGGCCATGAGCAACTCTGAGCCGGGCTACTGCTCGCTAATCTCTCTCACTGGCAAACTTTCAAGCTGCTGGACAATCGCCTTTCCGGCATTTCACTTTGGCTTCCGCTTTCGCACCTCACAGTTTACCTTCCTGCTCAGTACAGCTGTCGGACAAGTCGCGCATCTGCACTACAGCTGCCTATTCGAACAGCGCCGCTGCTGTTTGTCTCCCTGATCGGCGGCCATGGCTGTGACGGCGCTGCGCTGAGCAATGCTTTTAAGCAAAGTGAGATCTCAGACGGATCGTGTTCAAGAGCACGTGTCCCTGGCTCTCCGGGAGTCTGTATTGTATGCACTGTTTTTTATGTCGCTGGACTGTCTTGTGTGTGCAAATGTCGTTGTTACCGTTTTGTAGTGATTGAAACTGGGATTTGAGGTTCCTGATTTCCCTGAAAACTGGTTGAATGGTAAGGCTTGGGGCCTGGCTTTGCTGCTCCTCTCCCTCGTAAAATTGCTGTTTCTCTATGTCCAGCTGTTACTGTGAATTGTTTGGGAAAGTGTGAATCGTTGAATCAAATTCAAGAAAAGAGCACCTCTCCAGCATGCGCCTCGTTCCAATTGCTGTCACCTTTTCACCAGCTGTCTGGGGAACGCAGAGAGGAGCTCCAAAAACAACACCGCTTGACGGCAGCTTGTCTCTCAATGCTGTGTCCTTCGAAGAAAACACATCCGTGGTTCAGGAGAGAGCAAAAGCAGGCACCAGTGACGAGCTTAAGACTCCACCTCGGCATCGGGATCATTCTGCGCTCGCCGTTCTGGCAGAAATGTGACGAGATCTGACTCAAAGGTGCGAAAAGGGCGGCTCTTACAATTGGCCCGTAGGCAGATTTCACTCGCACGTCCCAATTTAAACAAGGGACGGGACGAAACGAGTCGAGGTTCCGCCGAGATTCGAACTCGGATCGCTGGATTCAAAGTCCAGAGTGCTAACCGTTACACCACGGAACCAGCAGGGCGGCCTGCTTTAGGCCAGGCCTGAGCTGTCCTGCATTCACACTTGCAGCAACGCTCTCAGAATCTGGTCTCTTGCTGCTGCGCCCGTGGCAGGGAATACTTGGGTGGTACAGGGTAGAGCAAAAGTAGCTCGCGCGCTTGACGCCGGGGAGTGTCGCAAACCAGCCCACATCCATCATGGGTGCAAGAATTTGCGAAACCGGCAGTTTTGTCAAAGACGATCGCTCACGCTGCCAGCGAAAAGGCTCCACCGAGATTTGAACTCGGATCGCTGGATTCAGAGTCCAGAGTGCTCACCATTACACCATGGAACCCCTAGATGGCAGCGCCGCCGAATCACTGCTCAAGGATGTTTGCCTCCTTCGTCAAGCGTGGAAACAGCAACGACAAGGATCACGACGGCAACTGTGGATCTGCTGATCCAGCAGCTCGTGCACTCGGTCTTGCTCAAGTGCAACCACGCTGTCACGGCCTGCTGCCCTGTAAGGCCGGTGGCCCGCGCCTCCGAAATCCACTTTGCCGAAGTTTTCGGAAGCAGCTCGGGCCGTGCCAGATCTGCCAACCTGTCCACGAAACCTAGTTTCTCAGCGGGAGCGGGGCTGCTGTTGGCCATGAGCAACTCTGAGCCGGGCTACTGCTCGCTAATCTCTCTCACTGGCAAACTTTCAAGCTGCTGGACAATCGCCTTTCCGGCATTTCACTTTGGCTTCCGCTTTCGCACCTCACAGTTTACCTTCCTGCTCAGTACAGCTGTCGGACAAGTCGCGCATCTGCACTACAGCTGCCTATTCGAACAGCGCCGCTGCTGTTTGTCTCCCTGATCGGCGGCCATGGCTGTGACGGCGCTGCGCTGAGCAATGCTTTTAAGCAAAGTGAGATCTCAGACGGATCGTGTTCAAGAGCACGTGTCCCTGGCTCTCCGGGAGTCTGTATTGTATGCACTGTTTTTTATGTCGCTGGACTGTCTTGTGTGTGCAAATGTCGTTGTTACCGTTTTGTAGTGATTGAAACTGGGATTTGAGGTTCCTGATTTCCCTGAAAACTGGTTGAATGGTAAGGCTTGGGGCCTGGCTTTGCTGCTCCTCTCCCTCGTAAAATTGCTGTTTCTCTATGTCCAGCTGTTACTGTGAATTGTTTGGGAAAGTGTGAATCGTTGAATCAAATTCAAGAAAAGAGCACCTCTCCAGCATGCGCCTCGTTCCAATTGCTGTCACCTTTTCACCAGCTGTCTGGGGAACGCAGAGAGGAGCTCCAAAAACAACACCGCTTGACGGCAGCTTGTCTCTCAATGCTGTGTCCTTCGAAGAAAACACATCCGTGGTTCAGGAGAGAGCAAAAGCAGGCACCAGTGACGAGCTTAAGACTCCACCTCGGCATCGGGATCATTCTGCGCTCGCCGTTCTGGCAGAAATGTGACGAGATCTGACTCAAAGGTGCGAAAAGGGCGGCTCTTACAATTGGCCCGTAGGCAGATTTCACTCGCACGTCCCAATTTAAACAAGGGACGGGACGAAACGAGTCGAGGTTCCGCCGAGATTCGAACTCGGGTCGCTGGATTCAAAGTCCAGAGTGCTAACCGTTACACCACGGAACCAGCAGGGCGGCCTGCTTTAGGCCAGGCCTGAGCTGTCCTGCATTCACACTTGCAGCAACGCTCTCAGAATCTGGTCTCTTGCTGCTGCGCCCGTGGCAGGGAATACTTGGGTGGTACAGGGTAGAGCAAAAGTAGCTCGCGCGCTTGACGCCGGGGAGTGTCGCAAACCAGCCCACATCCATCATGGGTGCAAGAATTTGCGAAACCGGCAGTTTTGTCAAAGACGATCGCTCACGCTGCCAGCGAAAAGGCTCCACCGAGATTTGAACTCGGATCGCTGGATTCAGAGTCCAGAGTGCTCACCATTACACCATGGAACCCCTAGATGGCAGCGCCGCCGAATCACTGCTCAAGGATGTTTGCCTCCTTCGTCAAGCGTGGAAACAGCAACGACAAGGATCACGACGGCAACTGTGGATCTGCTGATCCAGCAGCTCGTGCACTCGGTCTTGCTCAAGTGCAACCACGCTGTCACGGCCTGCTGCCCTGTAAGGCCGGTGGCCCGCGCCTCCGAAATCCACTTTGCCGAAGTTTTCGGAAGCAGCTCGGGCCGTGCCAGATCTGCCAACCTGTCCACGAAACCTAGTTTCTCAGCGGGAGCGGGGCTGCTGTTGGCCATGAGCAACTCTGAGCCGGGCTACTGCTCGCTAATCTCTCTCACTGGCAAACTTTCAAGCTGCTGGACAATCGCCTTTCCGGCATTTCACTTTGGCTTCCGCTTTCGCACCTCACAGTTTACCTTCCTGCTCAGTACAGCTGTCGGACAAGTCGCGCATCTGCACTACAGCTGCCTATTCGAACAGCGCCGCTGCTGTTTGTCTCCCTGATCGGCGGCCATGGCTGTGACGGCGCTGCGCTGAGCAATGCTTTTAAGCAAAGTGAGATCTCAGACGGATCGTGTTCAAGAGCACGTGTCCCTGGCTCTCCGGGAGTCTGTATTGTATGCACTGTTTTTTATGTCGCTGGACTGTCTTGTGTGTGCAAATGTCGTTGTTACCGTTTTGTAGTGATTGAAACTGGGATTTGAGGTTCCTGATTCCCTGAAAACTGGTTGAATGGTAAGGCTTGGGGCCTGGCTTTGCTGCTCCTCTCCCTCGTAAAATTGCTGTTTCTCTATGTCCAGCTGTTACTGTGAATTGTTTGGGAAAGTGTGAATCGTTGAATCAAATTCAAGAAAAGAGCACCTCTCCAGCATGCGCCTCGTTCCAATTGCTGTCACCTTTTCACCAGCTGTCTGGGGAACGCAGAGAGGAGCTCCAAAAACAACACCGCTTGACGGCAGCTTGTCTCTCAATGCTGTGTCCTTCGAAGAAAACACATCCGTGGTTCAGGAGAGAGCAAAAGCAGGCACCAGTGACGAGCTTAAGACTCCACCTCGGCATCGGGATCATTCTGCGCTCGCCGTTCTGGCAGAAATGTGACGAGATCTGACTCAAAGGTGCGAAAAGGGCGGCTCTTACAATTGGCCCGTAGGCAGATTTCACTCGCACGTCCCAATTTAAACAAGGGACGGGACGAAACGAGTCGAGGTTCCGCCGAGATTCGAACTCGGGTCGCTGGATTCAAAGTCCAGAGTGCTAACCGTTACACCACGGAACCAGCAGGGCGGCCTGCTTTAGGCCAGGCCTGAGCTGTCCTGCATTCACACTTGCAGCAACGCTCTCAGAATCTGGTCTCTTGCTGCTGCGCCCGTGGCAGGGAATACTTGGGTGGTACAGGGTAGAGCAAAAGTAGCTCGCGCGCTTGACGCCGGGGAGTGTCGCAAACCAGCCCACATCCATCATGGGTGCAAGAATTTGCGAAACCGGCAGTTTTGTCAAAGACGATCGCTCACGCTGCCAGCGAAAAGGCTCCACCGAGATTTGAACTCGGATCGCTGGATTCAGAGTCCAGAGTGCTCACCATTACACCATGGAACCCCTAGATGGCAGCGCCGCCGAATCACTGCTCAAGGATGTTTGCCTCCTTCGTCAAGCGTGGAAACAGCAACGACAAGGATCACGACGGCAACTGTGGATCTGCTGATCCAGCAGCTCGTGCACTCGGTCTTGCTCAAGTGCAACCACGCTGTCACGGCCTGCTGCCCTGTAAGGCCGGTGGCCCGCGCCTCCGAAATCCACTTTGCCGAAGTTTTCGGAAGCAGCTCGGGCCGTGCCAGATCTGCCAACCTGTCCACGAAACCTAGTTTCTCAGCGGGAGCGGGGCTGCTGTTGGCCATGAGCAACTCTGAGCCGGGCTACTGCTCGCTAATCTCTCTCACTGGCAAACTTTCAAGCTGCTGGACAATCGCCTTTCCGGCATTTCACTTTGGCTTCCGCTTTCGCACCTCACAGTTTACCTTCCTGCTCAGTACAGCTGTCGGACAAGTCGCGCATCTGCACTACAGCTGCCTATTCGAACAGCGCCGCTGCTGTTTGTCTCCCTGATCGGCGGCCATGGCTGTGACGGCGCTGCGCTGAGCAATGCTTTTAAGCAAAGTGAGATCTCAGACGGATCGTGTTCAAGAGCACGTGTCCCTGGCTCTCCGGGAGTCTGTATTGTATGCACTGTTTTTTATGTCGCTGGACTGTCTTGTGTGTGCAAATGTCGTTGTTACCGTTTTGTAGTGATTGAAACTGGGATTTGAGGTTCCTGATTTCCCTGAAAAACTGGTTGAATGGTAAGGCTTGGGGCCTGGCTTTGCTGCTCCTCTCCCTCGTAAAATTGCTGTTTCTCTATGTCCAGCTGTTACTGTGAATTGTTTGGGAAAGTGTGAATCGTTGAATCAAATTCAAGAAAAGAGCACCTCTCCAGCATGCGCCTCGTTCCAATTGCTGTCACCTTTTCACCAGCTGTCTGGGAACGCAGAGAGGAGCTCCAAAAACAACACCGCTTGACGGCAGCTTGTCTCTCAATGCTGTGTCCTTCGAAGAAAACACATCCGTGGTTCAGGAGAGAGCAAAAGCAGGCACCAGTGACGAGCTTAAGACTCCACCTCGGCATCGGGATCATTCTGCGCTCGCCGTTCTGGCAGAAATGTGACGAGATCTGACTCAAAGGTGCGAAAAGGGCGGCTCTTACAATTGGCCCGTAGGCAGATTTCACTCGCACGTCCCAATTTAAACAAGGGACGGGACGAAACGAGTCGAGGTTCCGCCGAGATTCGAACTCGGATCGCTGGATTCAAAGTCCAGAGTGCTAACCGTTACACCACGGAACCAGCAGGGCGGCCTGCTTTAGGCCAGGCCTGAGCTGTCCTGCATTCACACTTGCAGCAACGCTCTCAGAATCTGGTCTCTTGCTGCTGCGCCCGTGGCAGGGAATACTTGGGTGGTACAGGGTAGAGCAAAAGTAGCTCGCGCGCTTGACGCCGGGGAGTGTCGCAAACCAGCCCACATCCATCATGGGTGCAAGAATTTGCGAAACCGGCAGTTTTGTCAAAGACGATCGCTCACGCTGCCAGCGAAAAGGCTCCACCGAGATTTGAACTCGGATCGCTGGATTCAGAGTCCAGAGTGCTCACCATTACACCATGGAACCCCTAGATGGCAGCGCCGCCGAATCACTGCTCAAGGATGTTTGCCTCCTTCGTCAAGCGTGGAAACAGCAACGACAAGGATCACGACGGCAACTGTGGATCTGCTGATCCAGCAGCTCGTGCACTCGGTCTTGCTCAAGTGCAACCACGCTGTCACGGCCTGCTGCCCTGTAAGGCCGGTGGCCCGCGCCTCCGAAATCCACTTTGCCGAAGTTTTCGGAAGCAGCTCGGGCCGTGCCAGATCTGCCAACCTGTCCACGAAACCTAGTTTCTCAGCGGGAGCGGGGCTGCTGTTGGCCATGAGCAACTCTGAGCCGGGCTACTGCTCGCTAATCTCTCTCACTGGCAAACTTTCAAGCTGCTGGACAATCGCCTTTCCGGCATTTCACTTTGGCTTCCGCTTTCGCACCTCACAGTTTACCTTCCTGCTCAGTACAGCTGTCGGACAAGTCGCGCATCTGCACTACAGCTGCCTATTCGAACAGCGCCGCTGCTGTTTGTCTCCCTGATCGGCGGCCATGGCTGTGACGGCGCTGCGCTGAGCAATGCTTTTAAGCAAAGTGAGATCTCAGACGGATCGTGTTCAAGAGCACGTGTCCCTGGCTCTCCGGGAGTCTGTATTGTATGCACTGTTTTTTATGTCGCTGGACTGTCTTGTGTGTGCAAATGTCGTTGTTACCGTTTTGTAGTGATTGAAACTGGGATTTGAGGTTCCTGATTCCCTGAAAACTGGTTGAATGGTAAGGCTTGGGGCCTGGCTTTGCTGCTCCTCTCCCTCGTAAAATTGCTGTTTCTCTATGTCCAGCTGTTACTGTGAATTGTTTGGGAAAGTGTGAATCGTTGAATCAAATTCAAGAAAAGAGCACCTCTCCAGCATGCGCCTCGTTCCAATTGCTGTCACCTTTTCACCAGCTGTCTGGGGAACGCAGAGAGGAGCTCCAAAAACAACACCGCTTGACGGCAGCTTGTCTCTCAATGCTGTGTCCTTCGAAGAAAACACATCCGTGGTTCAGGAGAGAGCAAAAGCAGGCACCAGTGACGAGCTTAAGACTCCACCTCGGCATCGGGATCATTCTGCGCTCGCCGTTCTGGCAGAAATGTGACGAGATCTGACTCAAAGGTGCGAAAAGGGCGGCTCTTACAATTGGCCCGTAGGCAGATTTCACTCGCACGTCCCAATTTAAACAAGGGACGGGACGAAACGAGTCGAGGTTCCGCCGAGATTCGAACTCGGATCGCTGGATTCAAAGTCCAGAGTGCTAACCGTTACACCACGGAACCAGCAGGGCGGCCTGCTTTAGGCCAGGCCTGAGCTGTCCTGCATTCACACTTGCAGCAACGCTCTCAGAATCTGGTCTCTTGCTGCTGCGCCCGTGGCAGGGAATACTTGGGTGGTACAGGGTAGAGCAAAAGTAGCTCGCGCGCTTGACGCCGGGGAGTGTCGCAAACCAGCCCACATCCATCATGGGTGCAAGAATTTGCGAAACCGGCAGTTTTGTCAAAGACGATCGCTCACGCTGCCAGCGAAAAGGCTCCACCGAGATTTGAACTCGGATCGCTGGATTCAGAGTCCAGAGTGCTCACCATTACACCATGGAACCCCTAGATGGCAGCGCCGCCGAATCACTGCTCAAGGATGTTTGCCTCCTTCGTCAAGCGTGGAAACAGCAACGACAAGGATCACGACGGCAACTGTGGATCTGCTGATCCAGCAGCTCGTGCACTCGGTCTTGCTCAAGTGCAACCACGCTGTCACGGCCTGCTGCCCTGTAAGGCCGGTGGCCCGCGCCTCCGAAATCCACTTTGCCGAAGTTTTCGGAAGCAGCTCGGGCCGTGCCAGATCTGCCAACCTGTCCACGAAACCTAGTTTCTCAGCGGGAGCGGGGCTGCTGTTGGCCATGAGCAACTCTGAGCCGGGCTACTGCTCGCTAATCTCTCTCACTGGCAAACTTTCAAGCTGCTGGACAATCGCCTTTCCGGCATTTCACTTTGGCTTCCGCTTTCGCACCTCACAGTTTACCTTCCTGCTCAGTACAGCTGTCGGACAAGTCGCGCATCTGCACTACAGCTGCCTATTCGAACAGCGCCGCTGCTGTTTGTCTCCCTGATCGGCGGCCATGGCTGTGACGGCGCTGCGCTGAGCAATGCTTTTAAGCAAAGTGAGATCTCAGACGGATCGTGTTCAAGAGCACGTGTCCCTGGCTCTCCGGGAGTCTGTATTGTATGCACTGTTTTTTATGTCGCTGGACTGTCTTGTGTGTGCAAATGTCGTTGTTACCGTTTTGTAGTGATTGAAACTGGGATTTGAGGTTCCTGATTTCCCTGAAAACTGGTTGAATGGTAAGGCTTGGGGCCTGGCTTTGCTGCTCCTCTCCCTCGTAAAATTGCTGTTTCTCTATGTCCAGCTGTTACTGTGAATTGTTTGGGAAAGTGTGAATCGTTGAATCAAATTCAAGAAAAGAGCACCTCTCCAGCATGCGCCTCGTTCCAATTGCTGTCACCTTTTCACCAGCTGTCTGGGGAACGCAGAGAGGAGCTCCAAAAACAACACCGCTTGACGGCAGCTTGTCTCTCAATGCTGTGTCCTTCGAAGAAAACACATCCGTGGTTCAGGAGAGAGCAAAAGCAGGCACCAGTGACGAGCTTAAGACTCCACCTCGGCATCGGGATCATTCTGCGCTCGCCGTTCTGGCAGAAATGTGACGAGATCTGACTCAAAGGTGCGAAAAGGGCGGCTCTTACAATTGGCCCGTAGGCAGATTTCACTCGCACGTCCCAATTTAAACAAGGGACGGGACGAAACGAGTCGAGGTTCCGCCGAGATTCGAACTCGGGTCGCTGGATTCAAAGTCCAGAGTGCTAACCGTTACACCACGGAACCAGCAGGGCGGCCTGCTTTAGGCCAGGCCTGAGCTGTCCTGCATTCACACTTGCAGCAACGCTCTCAGAATCTGGTCTCTTGCTGCTGCGCCCGTGGCAGGGAATACTTGGGTGGTACAGGGTAGAGCAAAAGTAGCTCGCGCGCTTGACGCCGGGGAGTGTCGCAAACCAGCCCACATCCATCATGGGTGCAAGAATTTGCGAAACCGGCAGTTTTGTCAAAGACGATCGCTCACGCTGCCAGCGAAAAGGCTCCACCGAGATTTGAACTCGGATCGCTGGATTCAGAGTCCAGAGTGCTCACCATTACACCATGGAACCCCTAGATGGCAGCGCCGCCGAATCACTGCTCAAGGATGTTTGCCTCCTTCGTCAAGCGTGGAAACAGCAACGACAAGGATCACGACGGCAACTGTGGATCTGCTGATCCAGCAGCTCGTGCACTCGGTCTTGCTCAAGTGCAACCACGCTGTCACGGCCTGCTGCCCTGTAAGGCCGGTGGCCCGCGCCTCCGAAATCCACTTTGCCGAAGTTTTCGGAAGCAGCTCGGGCCGTGCCAGATCTGCCAACCTGTCCACGAAACCTAGTTTCTCAGCGGGAGCGGGGCTGCTGTTGGCCATGAGCAACTCTGAGCCGGGCTACTGCTCGCTAATCTCTCTCACTGGCAAACTTTCAAGCTGCTGGACAATCGCCTTTCCGGCATTTCACTTTGGCTTCCGCTTTCGCACCTCACAGTTTACCTTCCTGCTCAGTACAGCTGTCGGACAAGTCGCGCATCTGCACTACAGCTGCCTATTCGAACAGCGCCGCTGCTGTTTGTCTCCCTGATCGGCGGCCATGGCTGTGACGGCGCTGCGCTGAGCAATGCTTTTAAGCAAAGTGAGATCTCAGACGGATCGTGTTCAAGAGCACGTGTCCCTGGCTCTCCGGGAGTCTGTATTGTATGCACTGTTTTTTTATGTCGCTGGACTGTCTTGTGTGTGCAAATGTCGTTGTTACCGTTTTGTAGTGATTGAAACTGGGATTTGAGGTTCCTGATTTCCCTGAAAACTGGTTGAATGGTAAGGCTTGGGGCCTGGCTTTGCTGCTCCTCTCCCTCGTAAAATTGCTGTTTCTCTATGTCCAGCTGTTACTGTGAATTGTTTGGGAAAGTGTGAATCGTTGAATCAAATTCAAGAAAAGAGCACCTCTCCAGCATGCGCCTCGTTCCAATTGCTGTCACCTTTTCACCAGCTGTCTGGGGAACGCAGAGAGGAGCTCCAAAAACAACACCGCTTGACGGCAGCTTGTCTCTCAATGCTGTGTCCTTCGAAGAAAACACATCCGTGGTTCAGGAGAGAGCAAAAGCAGGCACCAGTGACGAGCTTAAGACTCCACCTCGGCATCGGGATCATTCTGCGCTCGCCGTTCTGGCAGAAATGTGACGAGATCTGACTCAAAGGTGCGAAAAGGGCGGCTCTTACAATTGGCCCGTAGGCAGATTTCACTCGCACGTCCCAATTTAAACAAGGGACGGGACGAAACGAGTCGAGGTTCCGCCGAGATTCGAACTCGGATCGCTGGATTCAAAGTCCAGAGTGCTAACCGTTACACCACGGAACCAGCAGGGCGGCCTGCTTTAGGCCAGGCCTGAGCTGTCCTGCATTCACACTTGCAGCAACGCTCTCAGAATCTGGTCTCTTGCTGCTGCGCCCGTGGCAGGGAATACTTGGGTGGTACAGGGTAGAGCAAAAGTAGCTCGCGCGCTTGACGCCGGGGAGTGTCGCAAACCAGCCCACATCCATCATGGGTGCAAGAATTTGCGAAACCGGCAGTTTTGTCAAAGACGATCGCTCACGCTGCCAGCGAAAAGGCTGCACCGAGATTTGAACTCGGATGGCTGGATTCAGAGTCCAGAGTGCTCACCATTACACCATGTAACCCCTAGATGGCAGCGCCGCCGAATCACTGCTCAAGGATGTTTGCCTCCTTCGTCAAGCGTGGAAACAGCAACGACAAGGATCACGACGGCAACTGTGGATCTGCTGATCCAGCAGCTCGTGCACTCGGTCTTGCTCAAGTGCAACCACGCTGTCACGGCCTGCTGCCCTGTAAGGCCGGTGGCCCGCGCCTCCGAAATCCACTTTGCCGAAGTTTTCGGAAGCAGCTCGGGCCGTGCCAGATCTGCCAACCTGTCCACGAAACCTAGTTTCTCAGCGGGAGCGGGGCTGCTGTTGGCCATGAGCAACTCTGAGCCGGGCTACTGCTCGCTAATCTCTCTCACTGGCAAACTTTCAAGCTGCTGGACAATCGCCTTTCCGGCATTTCACTTTGGCTTCCGCTTTCGCACCTCACAGTTTACCTTCCTGCTCAGTACAGCTGTCGGACAAGTCGCGCATCTGCACTACAGCTGCCTATTCGAACAGCGCCGCTGCTGTTTGTCTCCCTGATCGGCGGCCATGGCTGTGACGGCGCTGCGCTGAGCAATGCTTTTAAGCAAAGTGAGATCTCAGACGGATCGTGTTCAAGAGCACGTGTCCCTGGCTCTCCGGGAGTCTGTATTGTATGCACTGTTTTTTATGTCGCTGGACTGTCTTGTGTGTGCAAATGTCGTTGTTACCGTTTTGTAGTGATTGAAACTGGGATTTGAGGTTCCTGATTTCCCTGAAAACTGGTTGAATGGTAAGGCTTGGGGCCTGGCTTTGCTGCTCCTCTCCCTCGTAAAATTGCTGTTTCTCTATGTCCAGCTGTTACTGTGAATTGTTTGGGAAAGTGTGAATCGTTGAATCAAATTCAAGAAAAGAGCACCTCTCCAGCATGCGCCTCGTTCCAATTGCTGTCACCTTTTCACCAGCTGTCTGGGGAACGCAGAGAGGAGCTCCAAAAACAACACCGCTTGACGGCAGCTTGTCTCTCAATGCTGTGTCCTTCGAAGAAAACACATCCGTGGTTCAGGAGAGAGCAAAAGCAGGCACCAGTGACGAGCTTAAGACTCCACCTCGGCATCGGGATCATTCTGCGCTCGCCGTTCTGGCAGAAATGTGACGAGATCTGACTCAAAGGTGCGAAAAGGGCGGCTCTTACAATTGGCCCGTAGGCAGATTTCACTCGCACGTCCCAATTTAAACAAGGGACGGGACGAAACGAGTCGAGGTTCCGCCGAGATTCGAACTCGGATCGCTGGATTCAAAGTCCAGAGTGCTAACCGTTACACCACGGAACCAGCAGGGCGGCCTGCTTTAGGCCAGGCCTGAGCTGTCCTGCATTCACACTTGCAGCAACGCTCTCAGAATCTGGTCTCTTGCTGCTGCGCCCGTGGCAGGGAATACTTGGGTGGTACAGGGTAGAGCAAAAGTAGCTCGCGCGCTTGACGCCGGGGAGTGTCGCAAACCAGCCCACATCCATCATGGGTGCAAGAATTTGCGAAACCGGCAGTTTTGTCAAAGACGATCGCTCACGCTGCCAGCGAAAAGGCTCCACCGAGATTTGAACTCGGATCGCTGGATTCAGAGTCCAGAGTGCTCACCATTACACCATGGAACCCCTAGATGGCAGCGCCGCCGAATCACTGCTCAAGGATGTTTGCCTCCTTCGTCAAGCGTGGAAACAGCAACGACAAGGATCACGACGGCAACTGTGGATCTGCTGATCCAGCAGCTCGTGCACTCGGTCTTGCTCAAGTGCAACCACGCTGTCACGGCCTGCTGCCCTGTAAGGCCGGTGGCCCGCGCCTCCGAAATCCACTTTGCCGAAGTTTTCGGAAGCAGCTCGGGCCGTGCCAGATCTGCCAACCTGTCCACGAAACCTAGTTTCTCAGCGGGAGCGGGGCTGCTGTTGGCCATGAGCAACTCTGAGCCGGGCTACTGCTCGCTAATCTCTCTCACTGGCAAACTTTCAAGCTGCTGGACAATCGCCTTTCCGGCATTTCACTTTGGCTTCCGCTTTCGCACCTCACAGTTTACCTTCCTGCTCAGTACAGCTGTCGGACAAGTCGCGCATCTGCACTACAGCTGCCTATTCGAACAGCGCCGCTGCTGTTTGTCTCCCTGATCGGCGGCCATGGCTGTGACGGCGCTGCGCTGAGCAATGCTTTTAAGCAAAGTGAGATCTCAGACGGATCGTGTTCAAGAGCACGTGTCCCTGGCTCTCCGGGAGTCTGTATTGTATGCACTGTTTTTTATGTCGCTGGACTGTCTTGTGTGTGCAAATGTCGTTGTTACCGTTTTGTAGTGATTGAAACTGGGATTTGAGGTTCCTGATTTCCCTGAAAACTGGTTGAATGGTAAGGCTTGGGGCCTGGCTTTGCTGCTCCTCTCCCTCGTAAAATTGCTGTTTCTCTATGTCCAGCTGTTACTGTGAATTGTTTGGGAAAGTGTGAATCGTTGAATCAAATTCAAGAAAAGAGCACCTCTCCAGCATGCGCCTCGTTCCAATTGCTGTCACCTTTTCACCAGCTGTCTGGGGAACGCAGAGAGGAGCTCCAAAAACAACACCGCTTGACGGCAGCTTGTCTCTCAATGCTGTGTCCTTCGAAGAAAACACATCCGTGGTTCAGGAGAGAGCAAAAGCAGGCACCAGTGACGAGCTTAAGACTCCACCTCGGCATCGGGATCATTCTGCGCTCGCCGTTCTGGCAGAAATGTGACGAGATCTGACTCAAAGGTGCGAAAAGGGCGGCTCTTACAATTGGCCCGTAGGCAGATTTCACTCGCACGTCCCAATTTAAACAAGGGACGGGACGAAACGAGTCGAGGTTCCGCCGAGATTCGAACTCGGATCGCTGGATTCAAAGTCCAGAGTGCTAACCGTTACACCACGGAACCAGCAGGGCGGCCTGCTTTAGGCCAGGCCTGAGCTGTCCTGCATTCACACTTGCAGCAACGCTCTCAGAATCTGGTCTCTTGCTGCTGCGCCCGTGGCAGGGAATACTTGGGTGGTACAGGGTAGAGCAAAAGTAGCTCGCGCGCTTGACGCCGGGGAGTGTCGCAAACCAGCCCACATCCATCATGGGTGCAAGAATTTGCGAAACCGGCAGTTTTGTCAAAGACGATCGCTCACGCTGCCAGCGAAAAGGCTCCACCGAGATTTGAACTCGGATCGCTGGATTCAGAGTCCAGAGTGCTCACCATTACACCATGGAACCCCTAGATGGCAGCGCCGCCGAATCACTGCTCAAGGATGTTTGCCTCCTTCGTCAAGCGTGGAAACAGCAACGACAAGGATCACGACGGCAACTGTGGATCTGCTGATCCAGCAGCTCGTGCACTCGGTCTTGCTCAAGTGCAACCACGCTGTCACGGCCTGCTGCCCTGTAAGGCCGGTGGCCCGCGCCTCCGAAATCCACTTTGCCGAAGTTTTCGGAAGCAGCTCGGGCCGTGCCAGATCTGCCAACCTGTCCACGAAACCTAGTTTCTCAGCGGGAGCGGGGCTGCTGTTGGCCATGAGCAACTCTGAGCCGGGCTACTGCTCGCTAATCTCTCTCACTGGCAAACTTTCAAGCTGCTGGACAATCGCCTTTCCGGCATTTCACTTTGGCTTCCGCTTTCGCACCTCACAGTTTACCTTCCTGCTCAGTACAGCTGTCGGACAAGTCGCGCATCTGCACTACAGCTGCCTATTCGAACAGCGCCGCTGCTGTTTGTCTCCCTGATCGGCGGCCATGGCTGTGACGGCGCTGCGCTGAGCAATGCTTTTAAGCAAAGTGAGATCTCAGACGGATCGTGTTCAAGAGCACGTGTCCCTGGCTCTCCGGGAGTCTGTATTGTATGCACTGTTTTTTATGTCGCTGGACTGTCTTGTGTGTGCAAATGTCGTTGTTACCGTTTTGTAGTGATTGAAACTGGGATTTGAGGTTCCTGATTTCCCTGAAAACTGGTTGAATGGTAAGGCTTGGGGCCTGGCTTTGCTGCTCCTCTCCCTCGTAAAATTGCTGTTTCTCTATGTCCAGCTGTTACTGTGAATTGTTTGGGAAAGTGTGAATCGTTGAATCAAATTCAAGAAAAGAGCACCTCTCCAGCATGCGCCTCGTTCCAATTGCTGTCACCTTTTCACCAGCTGTCTGGGGAACGCAGAGAGGAGCTCCAAAAACAACACCGCTTGACGGCAGCTTGTCTCTCAATGCTGTGTCCTTCGAAGAAAACACATCCGTGGTTCAGGAGAGAGCAAAAGCAGGCACCAGTGACGAGCTTAAGACTCCACCTCGGCATCGGGATCATTCTGCGCTCGCCGTTCTGGCAGAAATGTGACGAGATCTGACTCAAAGGTGCGAAAAGGGCGGCTCTTACAATTGGCCCGTAGGCAGATTTCACTCGCACGTCCCAATTTAAACAAGGGACGGGACGAAACGAGTCGAGGTTCCGCCGAGATTCGAACTCGGATCGCTGGATTCAAAGTCCAGAGTGCTAACCGTTACACCACGGAACCAGCAGGGCGGCCTGCTTTAGGCCAGGCCTGAGCTGTCCTGCATTCACACTTGCAGCAACGCTCTCAGAATCTGGTCTCTTGCTGCTGCGCCCGTGGCAGGGAATACTTGGGTGGTACAGGGTAGAGCAAAAGTAGCTCGCGCGCTTGACGCCGGGGAGTGTCGCAAACCAGCCCACATCCATCATGGGTGCAAGAATTTGCGAAACCGGCAGTTTTGTCAAAGACGATCGCTCACGCTGCCAGCGAAAAGGCTCCACCGAGATTTGAACTCGGATCGCTGGATTCAGAGTCCAGAGTGCTCACCATTACACCATGGAACCCCTAGATGGCAGCGCCGCCGAATCACTGCTCAAGGATGTTTGCCTCCTTCGTCAAGCGTGGAAACAGCAACGACAAGGATCACGACGGCAACTGTGGATCTGCTGATCCAGCAGCTCGTGCACTCGGTCTTGCTCAAGTGCAACCACGCTGTCACGGCCTGCTGCCCTGTAAGGCCGGTGGCCCGCGCCTCCGAAATCCACTTTGCCGAAGTTTTCGGAAGCAGCTCGGGCCGTGCCAGATCTGCCAACCTGTCCACGAAACCTAGTTTCTCAGCGGGAGCGGGGCTGCTGTTGGCCATGAGCAACTCTGAGCCGGGCTACTGCTCGCTAATCTCTCTCACTGGCAAACTTTCAAGCTGCTGGACAATCGCCTTTCCGGCATTTCACTTTGGCTTCCGCTTTCGCACCTCACAGTTTACCTTCCTGCTCAGTACAGCTGTCGGACAAGTCGCGCATCTGCACTACAGCTGCCTATTCGAACAGCGCCGCTGCTGTTTGTCTCCCTGATCGGCGGCCATGGCTGTGACGGCGCTGCGCTGAGCAATGCTTTTAAGCAAAGTGAGATCTCAGACGGATCGTGTTCAAGAGCACGTGTCCCTGGCTCTCCGGGAGTCTGTATTGTATGCACTGTTTTTTATGTCGCTGGACTGTCTTGTGTGTGCAAATGTCGTTGTTACCGTTTTGTAGTGATTGAAACTGGGATTTGAGGTTCCTGATTTCCCTGAAAACTGGTTGAATGGTAAGGCTTGGGGCCTGGCTTTGCTGCTCCTCTCCCTCGTAAAATTGCTGTTTCTCTATGTCCAGCTGTTACTGTGAATTGTTTGGGAAAGTGTGAATCGTTGAATCAAATTCAAGAAAAGAGCACCTCTCCAGCATGCGCCTCGTTCCAATTGCTGTCACCTTTTCACCAGCTGTCTGGGGAACGCAGAGAGGAGCTCCAAAAACAACACCGCTTGACGGCAGCTTGTCTCTCAATGCTGTGTCCTTCGAAGAAAACACATCCGTGGTTCAGGAGAGAGCAAAAGCAGGCACCAGTGACGAGCTTAAGACTCCACCTCGGCATCGGGATCATTCTGCGCTCGCCGTTCTGGCAGAAATGTGACGAGATCTGACTCAAAGGTGCGAAAAGGGCGGCTCTTACAATTGGCCCGTAGGCAGATTTCACTCGCACGTCCCAATTTAAACAAGGGACGGGACGAAACGAGTCGAGGTTCCGCCGAGATTCGAACTCGGATCGCTGGATTCAAAGTCCAGAGTGCTAACCGTTACACCACGGAACCAGCAGGGCGGCCTGCTTTAGGCCAGGCCTGAGCTGTCCTGCATTCACACTTGCAGCAACGCTCTCAGAATCTGGTCTCTTGCTGCTGCGCCCGTGGCAGGGAATACTTGGGTGGTACAGGGTAGAGCAAAAGTAGCTCGCGCGCTTGACGCCGGGGAGTGTCGCAAACCAGCCCACATCCATCATGGGTGCAAGAATTTGCGAAACCGGCAGTTTTGTCAAAGACGATCGCTCACGCTGCCAGCGAAAAGGCTCCACCGAGATTTGAACTCGGATCGCTGGATTCAGAGTCCAGAGTGCTCACCATTACACCATGGAACCCCTAGATGGCAGCGCCGCCGAATCACTGCTCAAGGATGTTTGCCTCCTTCGTCAAGCGTGGAAACAGCAACGACAAGGATCACGACGGCAACTGTGGATCTGCTGATCCAGCAGCTCGTGCACTCGGTCTTGCTCAAGTGCAACCACGCTGTCACGGCCTGCTGCCCTGTAAGGCCGGTGGCCCGCGCCTCCGAAATCCACTTTGCCGAAGTTTTCGGAAGCAGCTCGGGCCGTGCCAGATCTGCCAACCTGTCCACGAAACCTAGTTTCTCAGCGGGAGCGGGGCTGCTGTTGGCCATGAGCAACTCTGAGCCGGGCTACTGCTCGCTAATCTCTCTCACTGGCAAACTTTCAAGCTGCTGGACAATCGCCTTTCCGGCATTTCACTTTGGCTTCCGCTTTCGCACCTCACAGTTTACCTTCCTGCTCAGTACAGCTGTCGGACAAGTCGCGCATCTGCACTACAGCTGCCTATTCGAACAGCGCCGCTGCTGTTTGTCTCCCTGATCGGCGGCCATGGCTGTGACGGCGCTGCGCTGAGCAATGCTTTTAAGCAAAGTGAGATCTCAGACGGATCGTGTTCAAGAGCACGTGTCCCTGGCTCTCCGGGAGTCTGTATTGTATGCACTGTTTTTTATGTCGCTGGACTGTCTTGTGTGTGCAAATGTCGTTGTTACCGTTTTGTAGTGATTGAAACTGGGATTTGAGGTTCCTGATTTCCCTGAAAACTGGTTGAATGGTAAGGCTTGGGGCCTGGCTTTGCTGCTCCTCTCCCTCGTAAAATTGCTGTTTCTCTATGTCCAGCTGTTACTGTGAATTGTTTGGGAAAGTGTGAATCGTTGAATCAAATTCAAGAAAAGAGCACCTCTCCAGCATGCGCCTCGTTCCAATTGCTGTCACCTTTTCACCAGCTGTCTGGGGAACGCAGAGAGGAGCTCCAAAAACAACACCGCTTGACGGCAGCTTGTCTCTCAATGCTGTGTCCTTCGAAGAAAACACATCCGTGGTTCAGGAGAGAGCAAAAGCAGGCACCAGTGACGAGCTTAAGACTCCACCTCGGCATCGGGATCATTCTGCGCTCGCCGTTCTGGCAGAAATGTGACGAGATCTGACTCAAAGGTGCGAAAAGGGCGGCTCTTACAATTGGCCCGTAGGCAGATTTCACTCGCACGTCCCAATTTAAACAAGGGACGGGACGAAACGAGTCGAGGTTCCGCCGAGATTCGAACTCGGATCGCTGGATTCAAAGTCCAGAGTGCTAACCGTTACACCACGGAACCAGCAGGGCGGCCTGCTTTAGGCCAGGCCTGAGCTGTCCTGCATTCACACTTGCAGCAACGCTCTCAGAATCTGGTCTCTTGCTGCTGCGCCCGTGGCAGGGAATACTTGGGTGGTACAGGGTAGAGCAAAAGTAGCTCGCGCGCTTGACGCCGGGGAGTGTCGCAAACCAGCCCACATCCATCATGGGTGCAAGAATTTGCGAAACCGGCAGTTTTGTCAAAGACGATCGCTCACGCTGCCAGCGAAAAGGCTCCACCGAGATTTGAACTCGGATCGCTGGATTCAGAGTCCAGAGTGCTCACCATTACACCATGGAACCCCTAGATGGCAGCGCCGCCGAATCACTGCTCAAGGATGTTTGCCTCCTTCGTCAAGCGTGGAAACAGCAACGACAAGGATCACGACGGCAACTGTGGATCTGCTGATCCAGCAGCTCGTGCACTCGGTCTTGCTCAAGTGCAACCACGCTGTCACGGCCTGCTGCCCTGTAAGGCCGGTGGCCCGCGCCTCCGAAATCCACTTTGCCGAAGTTTTCGGAAGCAGCTCGGGCCGTGCCAGATCTGCCAACCTGTCCACGAAACCTAGTTTCTCAGCGGGAGCGGGGCTGCTGTTGGCCATGAGCAACTCTGAGCCGGGCTACTGCTCGCTAATCTCTCTCACTGGCAAACTTTCAAGCTGCTGGACAATCGCCTTTCCGGCATTTCACTTTGGCTTCCGCTTTCGCACCTCACAGTTTACCTTCCTGCTCAGTACAGCTGTCGGACAAGTCGCGCATCTGCACTACAGCTGCCTATTCGAACAGCGCCGCTGCTGTTTGTCTCCCTGATCGGCGGCCATGGCTGTGACGGCGCTGCGCTGAGCAATGCTTTTAAGCAAAGTGAGATCTCAGACGGATCGTGTTCAAGAGCACGTGTCCCTGGCTCTCCGGGAGTCTGTATTGTATGCACTGTTTTTTATGTCGCTGGACTGTCTTGTGTGTGCAAATGTCGTTGTTACCGTTTTGTAGTGATTGAAACTGGGATTTGAGGTTCCTGATTTCCCTGAAAACTGGTTGAATGGTAAGGCTTGGGGCCTGGCTTTGCTGCTCCTCTCCCTCGTAAAATTGCTGTTTCTCTATGTCCAGCTGTTACTGTGAATTGTTTGGGAAAGTGTGAATCGTTGAATCAAATTCAAGAAAAGAGCACCTCTCCAGCATGCGCCTCGTTCCAATTGCTGTCACCTTTTCACCAGCTGTCTGGGGAACGCAGAGAGGAGCTCCAAAAACAACACCGCTTGACGGCAGCTTGTCTCTCAATGCTGTGTCCTTCGAAGAAAACACATCCGTGGTTCAGGAGAGAGCAAAAGCAGGCACCAGTGACGAGCTTAAGACTCCACCTCGGCATCGGGATCATTCTGCGCTCGCCGTTCTGGCAGAAATGTGACGAGATCTGACTCAAAGGTGCGAAAAGGGCGGCTCTTACAATTGGCCCGTAGGCAGATTTCACTCGCACGTCCCAATTTAAACAAGGGACGGGACGAAACGAGTCGAGGTTCCGCCGAGATTCGAACTCGGATCGCTGGATTCAAAGTCCAGAGTGCTAACCGTTACACCACGGAACCAGCAGGGCGGCCTGCTTTAGGCCAGGCCTGAGCTGTCCTGCATTCACACTTGCAGCAACGCTCTCAGAATCTGGTCTCTTGCTGCTGCGCCCGTGGCAGGGAATACTTGGGTGGTACAGGGTAGAGCAAAAGTAGCTCGCGCGCTTGACGCCGGGGAGTGTCGCAAACCAGCCCACATCCATCATGGGTGCAAGAATTTGCGAAACCGGCAGTTTTGTCAAAGACGATCGCTCACGCTGCCAGCGAAAAGGCTCCACCGAGATTTGAACTCGGATCGCTGGATTCAGAGTCCAGAGTGCTCACCATTACACCATGGAACCCCTAGATGGCAGCGCCGCCGAATCACTGCTCAAGGATGTTTGCCTCCTTCGTCAAGCGTGGAAACAGCAACGACAAGGATCACGACGGCAACTGTGGATCTGCTGATCCAGCAGCTCGTGCACTCGGTCTTGCTCAAGTGCAACCACGCTGTCACGGCCTGCTGCCCTGTAAGGCCGGTGGCCCGCGCCTCCGAAATCCACTTTGCCGAAGTTTTCGGAAGCAGCTCGGGCCGTGCCAGATCTGCCAACCTGTCCACGAAACCTAGTTTCTCAGCGGGAGCGGGGCTGCTGTTGGCCATGAGCAACTCTGAGCCGGGCTACTGCTCGCTAATCTCTCTCACTGGCAAACTTTCAAGCTGCTGGACAATCGCCTTTCCGGCATTTCACTTTGGCTTCCGCTTTCGCACCTCACAGTTTACCTTCCTGCTCAGTACAGCTGTCGGACAAGTCGCGCATCTGCACTACAGCTGCCTATTCGAACAGCGCCGCTGCTGTTTGTCTCCCTGATCGGCGGCCATGGCTGTGACGGCGCTGCGCTGAGCAATGCTTTTAAGCAAAGTGAGATCTCAGACGGATCGTGTTCAAGAGCACGTGTCCCTGGCTCTCCGGGAGTCTGTATTGTATGCACTGTTTTTTATGTCGCTGGACTGTCTTGTGTGTGCAAATGTCGTTGTTACCGTTTTGTAGTGATTGAAACTGGGATTTGAGGTTCCTGATTTCCCTGAAAACTGGTTGAATGGTAAGGCTTGGGGCCTGGCTTTGCTGCTCCTCTCCCTCGTAAAATTGCTGTTTCTCTATGTCCAGCTGTTACTGTGAATTGTTTGGGAAAGTGTGAATCGTTGAATCAAATTCAAGAAAAGAGCACCTCTCCAGCATGCGCCTCGTTCCAATTGCTGTCACCTTTTCACCAGCTGTCTGGGGAACGCAGAGAGGAGCTCCAAAAACAACACCGCTTGACGGCAGCTTGTCTCTCAATGCTGTGTCCTTCGAAGAAAACACATCCGTGGTTCAGGAGAGAGCAAAAGCAGGCACCAGTGACGAGCTTAAGACTCCACCTCGGCATCGGGATCATTCTGCGCTCGCCGTTCTGGCAGAAATGTGACGAGATCTGACTCAAAGGTGCGAAAAGGGCGGCTCTTACAATTGGCCCGTAGGCAGATTTCACTCGCACGTCCCAATTTAAACAAGGGACGGGACGAAACGAGTCGAGGTTCCGCCGAGATTCGAACTCGGATCGCTGGATTCAAAGTCCAGAGTGCTAACCGTTACACCACGGAACCAGCAGGGCGGCCTGCTTTAGGCCAGGCCTGAGCTGTCCTGCATTCACACTTGCAGCAACGCTCTCAGAATCTGGTCTCTTGCTGCTGCGCCCGTGGCAGGGAATACTTGGGTGGTACAGGGTAGAGCAAAAGTAGCTCGCGCGCTTGACGCCGGGGAGTGTCGCAAACCAGCCCACATCCATCATGGGTGCAAGAATTTGCGAAACCGGCAGTTTTGTCAAAGACGATCGCTCACGCTGCCAGCGAAAAGGCTCCACCGAGATTTGAACTCGGATCGCTGGATTCAGAGTCCAGAGTGCTCACCATTACACCATGGAACCCCTAGATGGCAGCGCCGCCGAATCACTGCTCAAGGATGTTTGCCTCCTTCGTCAAGCGTGGAAACAGCAACGACAAGGATCACGACGGCAACTGTGGATCTGCTGATCCAGCAGCTCGTGCACTCGGTCTTGCTCAAGTGCAACCACGCTGTCACGGCCTGCTGCCCTGTAAGGCCGGTGGCCCGCGCCTCCGAAATCCACTTTGCCGAAGTTTTCGGAAGCAGCTCGGGCCGTGCCAGATCTGCCAACCTGTCCACGAAACCTAGTTTCTCAGCGGGAGCGGGGCTGCTGTTGGCCATGAGCAACTCTGAGCCGGGCTACTGCTCGCTAATCTCTCTCACTGGCAAACTTTCAAGCTGCTGGACAATCGCCTTTCCGGCATTTCACTTTGGCTTCCGCTTTCGCACCTCACAGTTTACCTTCCTGCTCAGTACAGCTGTCGGACAAGTCGCGCATCTGCACTACAGCTGCCTATTCGAACAGCGCCGCTGCTGTTTGTCTCCCTGATCGGCGGCCATGGCTGTGACGGCGCTGCGCTGAGCAATGCTTTTAAGCAAAGTGAGATCTCAGACGGATCGTGTTCAAGAGCACGTGTCCCTGGCTCTCCGGGAGTCTGTATTGTATGCACTGTTTTTTATGTCGCTGGACTGTCTTGTGTGTGCAAATGTCGTTGTTACCGTTTTGTAGTGATTGAAACTGGGATTTGAGGTTCCTGATTTCCCTGAAAACTGGTTGAATGGTAAGGCTTGGGGCCTGGCTTTGCTGCTCCTCTCCCTCGTAAAATTGCTGTTTCTCTATGTCCAGCTGTTACTGTGAATTGTTTGGGAAAGTGTGAATCGTTGAATCAAATTCAAGAAAAGAGCACCTCTCCAGCATGCGCCTCGTTCCAATTGCTGTCACCTTTTCACCAGCTGTCTGGGGAACGCAGAGAGGAGCTCCAAAAACAACACCGCTTGACGGCAGCTTGTCTCTCAATGCTGTGTCCTTCGAAGAAAACACATCCGTGGTTCAGGAGAGAGCAAAAGCAGGCACCAGTGACGAGCTTAAGACTCCACCTCGGCATCGGGATCATTCTGCGCTCGCCGTTCTGGCAGAAATGTGACGAGATCTGACTCAAAGGTGCGAAAAGGGCGGCTCTTACAATTGGCCCGTAGGCAGATTTCACTCGCACGTCCCAATTTAAACAAGGGACGGGACGAAACGAGTCGAGGTTCCGCCGAGATTCGAACTCGGATCGCTGGATTCAAAGTCCAGAGTGCTAACCGTTACACCACGGAACCAGCAGGGCGGCCTGCTTTAGGCCAGGCCTGAGCTGTCCTGCATTCACACTTGCAGCAACGCTCTCAGAATCTGGTCTCTTGCTGCTGCGCCCGTGGCAGGGAATACTTGGGTGGTACAGGGTAGAGCAAAAGTAGCTCGCGCGCTTGACGCCGGGGAGTGTCGCAAACCAGCCCACATCCATCATGGGTGCAAGAATTTGCGAAACCGGCAGTTTTGTCAAAGACGATCGCTCACGCTGCCAGCGAAAAGGCTCCACCGAGATTTGAACTCGGATCGCTGGATTCAGAGTCCAGAGTGCTCACCATTACACCATGGAACCCCTAGATGGCAGCGCCGCCGAATCACTGCTCAAGGATGTTTGCCTCCTTCGTCAAGCGTGGAAACAGCAACGACAAGGATCACGACGGCAACTGTGGATCTGCTGATCCAGCAGCTCGTGCACTCGGTCTTGCTCAAGTGCAACCACGCTGTCACGGCCTGCTGCCCTGTAAGGCCGGTGGCCCGCGCCTCCGAAATCCACTTTGCCGAAGTTTTCGGAAGCAGCTCGGGCCGTGCCAGATCTGCCAACCTGTCCACGAAACCTAGTTTCTCAGCGGGAGCGGGGCTGCTGTTGGCCATGAGCAACTCTGAGCCGGGCTACTGCTCGCTAATCTCTCTCACTGGCAAACTTTCAAGCTGCTGGACAATCGCCTTTCCGGCATTTCACTTTGGCTTCCGCTTTCGCACCTCACAGTTTACCTTCCTGCTCAGTACAGCTGTCGGACAAGTCGCGCATCTGCACTACAGCTGCCTATTCGAACAGCGCCGCTGCTGTTTGTCTCCCTGATCGGCGGCCATGGCTGTGACGGCGCTGCGCTGAGCAATGCTTTTAAGCAAAGTGAGATCTCAGACGGATCGTGTTCAAGAGCACGTGTCCCTGGCTCTCCGGGAGTCTGTATTGTATGCACTGTTTTTTATGTCGCTGGACTGTCTTGTGTGTGCAAATGTCGTTGTTACCGTTTTGTAGTGATTGAAACTGGGATTTGAGGTTCCTGATTTCCCTGAAAACTGGTTGAATGGTAAGGCTTGGGGCCTGGCTTTGCTGCTCCTCTCCCTCGTAAAATTGCTGTTTCTCTATGTCCAGCTGTTACTGTGAATTGTTTGGGAAAGTGTGAATCGTTGAATCAAATTCAAGAAAAGAGCACCTCTCCAGCATGCGCCTCGTTCCAATTGCTGTCACCTTTTCACCAGCTGTCTGGGGAACGCAGAGAGGAGCTCCAAAAACAACACCGCTTGACGGCAGCTTGTCTCTCAATGCTGTGTCCTTCGAAGAAAACACATCCGTGGTTCAGGAGAGAGCAAAAGCAGGCACCAGTGACGAGCTTAAGACTCCACCTCGGCATCGGGATCATTCTGCGCTCGCCGTTCTGGCAGAAATGTGACGAGATCTGACTCAAAGGTGCGAAAAGGGCGGCTCTTACAATTGGCCCGTAGGCAGATTTCACTCGCACGTCCCAATTTAAACAAGGGACGGGACGAAACGAGTCGAGGTTCCGCCGAGATTCGAACTCGGATCGCTGGATTCAAAGTCCAGAGTGCTAACCGTTACACCACGGAACCAGCAGGGCGGCCTGCTTTAGGCCAGGCCTGAGCTGTCCTGCATTCACACTTGCAGCAACGCTCTCAGAATCTGGTCTCTTGCTGCTGCGCCCGTGGCAGGGAATACTTGGGTGGTACAGGGTAGAGCAAAAGTAGCTCGCGCGCTTGACGCCGGGGAGTGTCGCAAACCAGCCCACATCCATCATGGGTGCAAGAATTTGCGAAACCGGCAGTTTTGTCAAAGACGATCGCTCACGCTGCCAGCGAAAAGGCTCCACCGAGATTTGAACTCGGATCGCTGGATTCAGAGTCCAGAGTGCTCACCATTACACCATGGAACCCCTAGATGGCAGCGCCGCCGAATCACTGCTCAAGGATGTTTGCCTCCTTCGTCAAGCGTGGAAACAGCAACGACAAGGATCACGACGGCAACTGTGGATCTGCTGATCCAGCAGCTCGTGCACTCGGTCTTGCTCAAGTGCAACCACGCTGTCACGGCCTGCTGCCCTGTAAGGCCGGTGGCCCGCGCCTCCGAAATCCACTTTGCCGAAGTTTTCGGAAGCAGCTCGGGCCGTGCCAGATCTGCCAACCTGTCCACGAAACCTAGTTTCTCAGCGGGAGCGGGGCTGCTGTTGGCCATGAGCAACTCTGAGCCGGGCTACTGCTCGCTAATCTCTCTCACTGGCAAACTTTCAAGCTGCTGGACAATCGCCTTTCCGGCATTTCACTTTGGCTTCCGCTTTCGCACCTCACAGTTTACCTTCCTGCTCAGTACAGCTGTCGGACAAGTCGCGCATCTGCACTACAGCTGCCTATTCGAACAGCGCCGCTGCTGTTTGTCTCCCTGATCGGCGGCCATGGCTGTGACGGCGCTGCGCTGAGCAATGCTTTTAAGCAAAGTGAGATCTCAGACGGATCGTGTTCAAGAGCACGTGTCCCTGGCTCTCCGGGAGTCTGTATTGTATGCACTGTTTTTTATGTCGCTGGACTGTCTTGTGTGTGCAAATGTCGTTGTTACCGTTTTGTAGTGATTGAAACTGGGATTTGAGGTTCCTGATTTCCCTGAAAACTGGTTGAATGGTAAGGCTTGGGGCCTGGCTTTGCTGCTCCTCTCCCTCGTAAAATTGCTGTTTCTCTATGTCCAGCTGTTACTGTGAATTGTTTGGGAAAGTGTGAATCGTTGAATCAAATTCAAGAAAAGAGCACCTCTCCAGCATGCGCCTCGTTCCAATTGCTGTCACCTTTTCACCAGCTGTCTGGGGAACGCAGAGAGGAGCTCCAAAAACAACACCGCTTGACGGCAGCTTGTCTCTCAATGCTGTGTCCTTCGAAGAAAACACATCCGTGGTTCAGGAGAGAGCAAAAGCAGGCACCAGTGACGAGCTTAAGACTCCACCTCGGCATCGGGATCATTCTGCGCTCGCCGTTCTGGCAGAAATGTGACGAGATCTGACTCAAAGGTGCGAAAAGGGCGGCTCTTACAATTGGCCCGTAGGCAGATTTCACTCGCACGTCCCAATTTAAACAAGGGACGGGACGAAACGAGTCGAGGTTCCGCCGAGATTCGAACTCGGATCGCTGGATTCAAAGTCCAGAGTGCTAACCGTTACACCACGGAACCAGCAGGGCGGCCTGCTTTAGGCCAGGCCTGAGCTGTCCTGCATTCACACTTGCAGCAACGCTCTCAGAATCTGGTCTCTTGCTGCTGCGCCCGTGGCAGGGAATACTTGGGTGGTACAGGGTAGAGCAAAAGTAGCTCGCGCGCTTGACGCCGGGGAGTGTCGCAAACCAGCCCACATCCATCATGGGTGCAAGAATTTGCGAAACCGGCAGTTTTGTCAAAGACGATCGCTCACGCTGCCAGCGAAAAGGCTCCACCGAGATTTGAACTCGGATCGCTGGATTCAGAGTCCAGAGTGCTCACCATTACACCATGGAACCCCTAGATGGCAGCGCCGCCGAATCACTGCTCAAGGATGTTTGCCTCCTTCGTCAAGCGTGGAAACAGCAACGACAAGGATCACGACGGCAACTGTGGATCTGCTGATCCAGCAGCTCGTGCACTCGGTCTTGCTCAAGTGCAACCACGCTGTCACGGCCTGCTGCCCTGTAAGGCCGGTGGCCCGCGCCTCCGAAATCCACTTTGCCGAAGTTTTCGGAAGCAGCTCGGGCCGTGCCAGATCTGCCAACCTGTCCACGAAACCTAGTTTCTCAGCGGGAGCGGGGCTGCTGTTGGCCATGAGCAACTCTGAGCCGGGCTACTGCTCGCTAATCTCTCTCACTGGCAAACTTTCAAGCTGCTGGACAATCGCCTTTCCGGCATTTCACTTTGGCTTCCGCTTTCGCACCTCACAGTTTACCTTCCTGCTCAGTACAGCTGTCGGACAAGTCGCGCATCTGCACTACAGCTGCCTATTCGAACAGCGCCGCTGCTGTTTGTCTCCCTGATCGGCGGCCATGGCTGTGACGGCGCTGCGCTGAGCAATGCTTTTAAGCAAAGTGAGATCTCAGACGGATCGTGTTCAAGAGCACGTGTCCCTGGCTCTCCGGGAGTCTGTATTGTATGCACTGTTTTTTATGTCGCTGGACTGTCTTGTGTGTGCAAATGTCGTTGTTACCGTTTTGTAGTGATTGAAACTGGGATTTGAGGTTCCTGATTTCCCTGAAAACTGGTTGAATGGTAAGGCTTGGGGCCTGGCTTTGCTGCTCCTCTCCCTCGTAAAATTGCTGTTTCTCTATGTCCAGCTGTTACTGTGAATTGTTTGGGAAAGTGTGAATCGTTGAATCAAATTCAAGAAAAGAGCACCTCTCCAGCATGCGCCTCGTTCCAATTGCTGTCACCTTTTCACCAGCTGTCTGGGGAACGCAGAGAGGAGCTCCAAAAACAACACCGCTTGACGGCAGCTTGTCTCTCAATGCTGTGTCCTTCGAAGAAAACACATCCGTGGTTCAGGAGAGAGCAAAAGCAGGCACCAGTGACGAGCTTAAGACTCCACCTCGGCATCGGGATCATTCTGCGCTCGCCGTTCTGGCAGAAATGTGACGAGATCTGACTCAAAGGTGCGAAAAGGGCGGCTCTTACAATTGGCCCGTAGGCAGATTTCACTCGCACGTCCCAATTTAAACAAGGGACGGGACGAAACGAGTCGAGGTTCCGCCGAGATTCGAACTCGGATCGCTGGATTCAAAGTCCAGAGTGCTAACCGTTACACCACGGAACCAGCAGGGCGGCCTGCTTTAGGCCAGGCCTGAGCTGTCCTGCATTCACACTTGCAGCAACGCTCTCAGAATCTGGTCTCTTGCTGCTGCGCCCGTGGCAGGGAATACTTGGGTGGTACAGGGTAGAGCAAAAGTAGCTCGCGCGCTTGACGCCGGGGAGTGTCGCAAACCAGCCCACATCCATCATGGGTGCAAGAATTTGCGAAACCGGCAGTTTTGTCAAAGACGATCGCTCACGCTGCCAGCGAAAAGGCTCCACCGAGATTTGAACTCGGATCGCTGGATTCAGAGTCCAGAGTGCTCACCATTACACCATGGAACCCCTAGATGGCAGCGCCGCCGAATCACTGCTCAAGGATGTTTGCCTCCTTCGTCAAGCGTGGAAACAGCAACGACAAGGATCACGACGGCAACTGTGGATCTGCTGATCCAGCAGCTCGTGCACTCGGTCTTGCTCAAGTGCAACCACGCTGTCACGGCCTGCTGCCCTGTAAGGCCGGTGGCCCGCGCCTCCGAAATCCACTTTGCCGAAGTTTTCGGAAGCAGCTCGGGCCGTGCCAGATCTGCCAACCTGTCCACGAAACCTAGTTTCTCAGCGGGAGCGGGGCTGCTGTTGGCCATGAGCAACTCTGAGCCGGGCTACTGCTCGCTAATCTCTCTCACTGGCAAACTTTCAAGCTGCTGGACAATCGCCTTTCCGGCATTTCACTTTGGCTTCCGCTTTCGCACCTCACAGTTTACCTTCCTGCTCAGTACAGCTGTCGGACAAGTCGCGCATCTGCACTACAGCTGCCTATTCGAACAGCGCCGCTGCTGTTTGTCTCCCTGATCGGCGGCCATGGCTGTGACGGCGCTGCGCTGAGCAATGCTTTTAAGCAAAGTGAGATCTCAGACGGATCGTGTTCAAGAGCACGTGTCCCTGGCTCTCCGGGAGTCTGTATTGTATGCACTGTTTTTTATGTCGCTGGACTGTCTTGTGTGTGCAAATGTCGTTGTTACCGTTTTGTAGTGATTGAAACTGGGATTTGAGGTTCCTGATTTCCCTGAAAACTGGTTGAATGGTAAGGCTTGGGGCCTGGCTTTGCTGCTCCTCTCCCTCGTAAAATTGCTGTTTCTCTATGTCCAGCTGTTACTGTGAATTGTTTGGGAAAGTGTGAATCGTTGAATCAAATTCAAGAAAAGAGCACCTCTCCAGCATGCGCCTCGTTCCAATTGCTGTCACCTTTTCACCAGCTGTCTGGGGAACGCAGAGAGGAGCTCCAAAAACAACACCGCTTGACGGCAGCTTGTCTCTCAATGCTGTGTCCTTCGAAGAAAACACATCCGTGGTTCAGGAGAGAGCAAAAGCAGGCACCAGTGACGAGCTTAAGACTCCACCTCGGCATCGGGATCATTCTGCGCTCGCCGTTCTGGCAGAAATGTGACGAGATCTGACTCAAAGGTGCGAAAAGGGCGGCTCTTACAATTGGCCCGTAGGCAGATTTCACTCGCACGTCCCAATTTAAACAAGGGACGGGACGAAACGAGTCGAGGTTCCGCCGAGATTCGAACTCGGATCGCTGGATTCAAAGTCCAGAGTGCTAACCGTTACACCACGGAACCAGCAGGGCGGCCTGCTTTAGGCCAGGCCTGAGCTGTCCTGCATTCACACTTGCAGCAACGCTCTCAGAATCTGGTCTCTTGCTGCTGCGCCCGTGGCAGGGAATACTTGGGTGGTACAGGGTAGAGCAAAAGTAGCTCGCGCGCTTGACGCCGGGGAGTGTCGCAAACCAGCCCACATCCATCATGGGTGCAAGAATTTGCGAAACCGGCAGTTTTGTCAAAGACGATCGCTCACGCTGCCAGCGAAAAGGCTCCACCGAGATTTGAACTCGGATCGCTGGATTCAGAGTCCAGAGTGCTCACCATTACACCATGGAACCCCTAGATGGCAGCGCCGCCGAATCACTGCTCAAGGATGTTTGCCTCCTTCGTCAAGCGTGGAAACAGCAACGACAAGGATCACGACGGCAACTGTGGATCTGCTGATCCAGCAGCTCGTGCACTCGGTCTTGCTCAAGTGCAACCACGCTGTCACGGCCTGCTGCCCTGTAAGGCCGGTGGCCCGCGCCTCCGAAATCCACTTTGCCGAAGTTTTCGGAAGCAGCTCGGGCCGTGCCAGATCTGCCAACCTGTCCACGAAACCTAGTTTCTCAGCGGGAGCGGGGCTGCTGTTGGCCATGAGCAACTCTGAGCCGGGCTACTGCTCGCTAATCTCTCTCACTGGCAAACTTTCAAGCTGCTGGACAATCGCCTTTCCGGCATTTCACTTTGGCTTCCGCTTTCGCACCTCACAGTTTACCTTCCTGCTCAGTACAGCTGTCGGACAAGTCGCGCATCTGCACTACAGCTGCCTATTCGAACAGCGCCGCTGCTGTTTGTCTCCCTGATCGGCGGCCATGGCTGTGACGGCGCTGCGCTGAGCAATGCTTTTAAGCAAAGTGAGATCTCAGACGGATCGTGTTCAAGAGCACGTGTCCCTGGCTCTCCGGGAGTCTGTATTGTATGCACTGTTTTTTATGTCGCTGGACTGTCTTGTGTGTGCAAATGTCGTTGTTACCGTTTTGTAGTGATTGAAACTGGGATTTGAGGTTCCTGATTTCCCTGAAAACTGGTTGAATGGTAAGGCTTGGGGCCTGGCTTTGCTGCTCCTCTCCCTCGTAAAATTGCTGTTTCTCTATGTCCAGCTGTTACTGTGAATTGTTTGGGAAAGTGTGAATCGTTGAATCAAATTCAAGAAAAGAGCACCTCTCCAGCATGCGCCTCGTTCCAATTGCTGTCACCTTTTCACCAGCTGTCTGGGGAACGCAGAGAGGAGCTCCAAAAACAACACCGCTTGACGGCAGCTTGTCTCTCAATGCTGTGTCCTTCGAAGAAAACACATCCGTGGTTCAGGAGAGAGCAAAAGCAGGCACCAGTGACGAGCTTAAGACTCCACCTCGGCATCGGGATCATTCTGCGCTCGCCGTTCTGGCAGAAATGTGACGAGATCTGACTCAAAGGTGCGAAAAGGGCGGCTCTTACAATTGGCCCGTAGGCAGATTTCACTCGCACGTCCCAATTTAAACAAGGGACGGGACGAAACGAGTCGAGGTTCCGCCGAGATTCGAACTCGGATCGCTGGATTCAAAGTCCAGAGTGCTAACCGTTACACCACGGAACCAGCAGGGCGGCCTGCTTTAGGCCAGGCCTGAGCTGTCCTGCATTCACACTTGCAGCAACGCTCTCAGAATCTGGTCTCTTGCTGCTGCGCCCGTGGCAGGGAATACTTGGGTGGTACAGGGTAGAGCAAAAGTAGCTCGCGCGCTTGACGCCGGGGAGTGTCGCAAACCAGCCCACATCCATCATGGGTGCAAGAATTTGCGAAACCGGCAGTTTTGTCAAAGACGATCGCTCACGCTGCCAGCGAAAAGGCTCCACCGAGATTTGAACTCGGATCGCTGGATTCAGAGTCCAGAGTGCTCACCATTACACCATGGAACCCCTAGATGGCAGCGCCGCCGAATCACTGCTCAAGGATGTTTGCCTCCTTCGTCAAGCGTGGAAACAGCAACGACAAGGATCACGACGGCAACTGTGGATCTGCTGATCCAGCAGCTCGTGCACTCGGTCTTGCTCAAGTGCAACCACGCTGTCACGGCCTGCTGCCCTGTAAGGCCGGTGGCCCGCGCCTCCGAAATCCACTTTGCCGAAGTTTTCGGAAGCAGCTCGGGCCGTGCCAGATCTGCCAACCTGTCCACGAAACCTAGTTTCTCAGCGGGAGCGGGGCTGCTGTTGGCCATGAGCAACTCTGAGCCGGGCTACTGCTCGCTAATCTCTCTCACTGGCAAACTTTCAAGCTGCTGGACAATCGCCTTTCCGGCATTTCACTTTGGCTTCCGCTTTCGCACCTCACAGTTTACCTTCCTGCTCAGTACAGCTGTCGGACAAGTCGCGCATCTGCACTACAGCTGCCTATTCGAACAGCGCCGCTGCTGTTTGTCTCCCTGATCGGCGGCCATGGCTGTGACGGCGCTGCGCTGAGCAATGCTTTTAAGCAAAGTGAGATCTCAGACGGATCGTGTTCAAGAGCACGTGTCCCTGGCTCTCCGGGAGTCTGTATTGTATGCACTGTTTTTTATGTCGCTGGACTGTCTTGTGTGTGCAAATGTCGTTGTTACCGTTTTGTAGTGATTGAAACTGGGATTTGAGGTTCCTGATTTCCCTGAAAACTGGTTGAATGGTAAGGCTTGGGGCCTGGCTTTGCTGCTCCTCTCCCTCGTAAAATTGCTGTTTCTCTATGTCCAGCTGTTACTGTGAATTGTTTGGGAAAGTGTGAATCGTTGAATCAAATTCAAGAAAAGAGCACCTCTCCAGCATGCGCCTCGTTCCAATTGCTGTCACCTTTTCACCAGCTGTCTGGGGAACGCAGAGAGGAGCTCCAAAAACAACACCGCTTGACGGCAGCTTGTCTCTCAATGCTGTGTCCTTCGAAGAAAACACATCCGTGGTTCAGGAGAGAGCAAAAGCAGGCACCAGTGACGAGCTTAAGACTCCACCTCGGCATCGGGATCATTCTGCGCTCGCCGTTCTGGCAGAAATGTGACGAGATCTGACTCAAAGGTGCGAAAAGGGCGGCTCTTACAATTGGCCCGTAGGCAGATTTCACTCGCACGTCCCAATTTAAACAAGGGACGGGACGAAACGAGTCGAGGTTCCGCCGAGATTCGAACTCGGATCGCTGGATTCAAAGTCCAGAGTGCTAACCGTTACACCACGGAACCAGCAGGGCGGCCTGCTTTAGGCCAGGCCTGAGCTGTCCTGCATTCACACTTGCAGCAACGCTCTCAGAATCTGGTCTCTTGCTGCTGCGCCCGTGGCAGGGAATACTTGGGTGGTACAGGGTAGAGCAAAAGTAGCTCGCGCGCTTGACGCCGGGGAGTGTCGCAAACCAGCCCACATCCATCATGGGTGCAAGAATTTGCGAAACCGGCAGTTTTGTCAAAGACGATCGCTCACGCTGCCAGCGAAAAGGCTCCACCGAGATTTGAACTCGGATCGCTGGATTCAGAGTCCAGAGTGCTCACCATTACACCATGGAACCCCTAGATGGCAGCGCCGCCGAATCACTGCTCAAGGATGTTTGCCTCCTTCGTCAAGCGTGGAAACAGCAACGACAAGGATCACGACGGCAACTGTGGATCTGCTGATCCAGCAGCTCGTGCACTCGGTCTTGCTCAAGTGCAACCACGCTGTCACGGCCTGCTGCCCTGTAAGGCCGGTGGCCCGCGCCTCCGAAATCCACTTTGCCGAAGTTTTCGGAAGCAGCTCGGGCCGTGCCAGATCTGCCAACCTGTCCACGAAACCTAGTTTCTCAGCGGGAGCGGGGCTGCTGTTGGCCATGAGCAACTCTGAGCCGGGCTACTGCTCGCTAATCTCTCTCACTGGCAAACTTTCAAGCTGCTGGACAATCGCCTTTCCGGCATTTCACTTTGGCTTCCGCTTTCGCACCTCACAGTTTACCTTCCTGCTCAGTACAGCTGTCGGACAAGTCGCGCATCTGCACTACAGCTGCCTATTCGAACAGCGCCGCTGCTGTTTGTCTCCCTGATCGGCGGCCATGGCTGTGACGGCGCTGCGCTGAGCAATGCTTTTAAGCAAAGTGAGATCTCAGACGGATCGTGTTCAAGAGCACGTGTCCCTGGCTCTCCGGGAGTCTGTATTGTATGCACTGTTTTTTATGTCGCTGGACTGTCTTGTGTGTGCAAATGTCGTTGTTACCGTTTTGTAGTGATTGAAACTGGGATTTGAGGTTCCTGATTTCCCTGAAAACTGGTTGAATGGTAAGGCTTGGGGCCTGGCTTTGCTGCTCCTCTCCCTCGTAAAATTGCTGTTTCTCTATGTCCAGCTGTTACTGTGAATTGTTTGGGAAAGTGTGAATCGTTGAATCAAATTCAAGAAAAGAGCACCTCTCCAGCATGCGCCTCGTTCCAATTGCTGTCACCTTTTCACCAGCTGTCTGGGGAACGCAGAGAGGAGCTCCAAAAACAACACCGCTTGACGGCAGCTTGTCTCTCAATGCTGTGTCCTTCGAAGAAAACACATCCGTGGTTCAGGAGAGAGCAAAAGCAGGCACCAGTGACGAGCTTAAGACTCCACCTCGGCATCGGGATCATTCTGCGCTCGCCGTTCTGGCAGAAATGTGACGAGATCTGACTCAAAGGTGCGAAAAGGGCGGCTCTTACAATTGGCCCGTAGGCAGATTTCACTCGCACGTCCCAATTTAAACAAGGGACGGGACGAAACGAGTCGAGGTTCCGCCGAGATTCGAACTCGGATCGCTGGATTCAAAGTCCAGAGTGCTAACCGTTACACCACGGAACCAGCAGGGCGGCCTGCTTTAGGCCAGGCCTGAGCTGTCCTGCATTCACACTTGCAGCAACGCTCTCAGAATCTGGTCTCTTGCTGCTGCGCCCGTGGCAGGGAATACTTGGGTGGTACAGGGTAGAGCAAAAGTAGCTCGCGCGCTTGACGCCGGGGAGTGTCGCAAACCAGCCCACATCCATCATGGGTGCAAGAATTTGCGAAACCGGCAGTTTTGTCAAAGACGATCGCTCACGCTGCCAGCGAAAAGGCTCCACCGAGATTTGAACTCGGATCGCTGGATTCAGAGTCCAGAGTGCTCACCATTACACCATGGAACCCCTAGATGGCAGCGCCGCCGAATCACTGCTCAAGGATGTTTGCCTCCTTCGTCAAGCGTGGAAACAGCAACGACAAGGATCACGACGGCAACTGTGGATCTGCTGATCCAGCAGCTCGTGCACTCGGTCTTGCTCAAGTGCAACCACGCTGTCACGGCCTGCTGCCCTGTAAGGCCGGTGGCCCGCGCCTCCGAAATCCACTTTGCCGAAGTTTTCGGAAGCAGCTCGGGCCGTGCCAGATCTGCCAACCTGTCCACGAAACCTAGTTTCTCAGCGGGAGCGGGGCTGCTGTTGGCCATGAGCAACTCTGAGCCGGGCTACTGCTCGCTAATCTCTCTCACTGGCAAACTTTCAAGCTGCTGGACAATCGCCTTTCCGGCATTTCACTTTGGCTTCCGCTTTCGCACCTCACAGTTTACCTTCCTGCTCAGTACAGCTGTCGGACAAGTCGCGCATCTGCACTACAGCTGCCTATTCGAACAGCGCCGCTGCTGTTTGTCTCCCTGATCGGCGGCCATGGCTGTGACGGCGCTGCGCTGAGCAATGCTTTTAAGCAAAGTGAGATCTCAGACGGATCGTGTTCAAGAGCACGTGTCCCTGGCTCTCCGGGAGTCTGTATTGTATGCACTGTTTTTTATGTCGCTGGACTGTCTTGTGTGTGCAAATGTCGTTGTTACCGTTTTGTAGTGATTGAAACTGGGATTTGAGGTTCCTGATTTCCCTGAAAACTGGTTGAATGGTAAGGCTTGGGGCCTGGCTTTGCTGCTCCTCTCCCTCGTAAAATTGCTGTTTCTCTATGTCCAGCTGTTACTGTGAATTGTTTGGGAAAGTGTGAATCGTTGAATCAAATTCAAGAAAAGAGCACCTCTCCAGCATGCGCCTCGTTCCAATTGCTGTCACCTTTTCACCAGCTGTCTGGGGAACGCAGAGAGGAGCTCCAAAAACAACACCGCTTGACGGCAGCTTGTCTCTCAATGCTGTGTCCTTCGAAGAAAACACATCCGTGGTTCAGGAGAGAGCAAAAGCAGGCACCAGTGACGAGCTTAAGACTCCACCTCGGCATCGGGATCATTCTGCGCTCGCCGTTCTGGCAGAAATGTGACGAGATCTGACTCAAAGGTGCGAAAAGGGCGGCTCTTACAATTGGCCCGTAGGCAGATTTCACTCGCACGTCCCAATTTAAACAAGGGACGGGACGAAACGAGTCGAGGTTCCGCCGAGATTCGAACTCGGATCGCTGGATTCAAAGTCCAGAGTGCTAACCGTTACACCACGGAACCAGCAGGGCGGCCTGCTTTAGGCCAGGCCTGAGCTGTCCTGCATTCACACTTGCAGCAACGCTCTCAGAATCTGGTCTCTTGCTGCTGCGCCCGTGGCAGGGAATACTTGGGTGGTACAGGGTAGAGCAAAAGTAGCTCGCGCGCTTGACGCCGGGGAGTGTCGCAAACCAGCCCACATCCATCATGGGTGCAAGAATTTGCGAAACCGGCAGTTTTGTCAAAGACGATCGCTCACGCTGCCAGCGAAAAGGCTCCACCGAGATTTGAACTCGGATCGCTGGATTCAGAGTCCAGAGTGCTCACCATTACACCATGGAACCCCTAGATGGCAGCGCCGCCGAATCACTGCTCAAGGATGTTTGCCTCCTTCGTCAAGCGTGGAAACAGCAACGACAAGGATCACGACGGCAACTGTGGATCTGCTGATCCAGCAGCTCGTGCACTCGGTCTTGCTCAAGTGCAACCACGCTGTCACGGCCTGCTGCCCTGTAAGGCCGGTGGCCCGCGCCTCCGAAATCCACTTTGCCGAAGTTTTCGGAAGCAGCTCGGGCCGTGCCAGATCTGCCAACCTGTCCACGAAACCTAGTTTCTCAGCGGGAGCGGGGCTGCTGTTGGCCATGAGCAACTCTGAGCCGGGCTACTGCTCGCTAATCTCTCTCACTGGCAAACTTTCAAGCTGCTGGACAATCGCCTTTCCGGCATTTCACTTTGGCTTCCGCTTTCGCACCTCACAGTTTACCTTCCTGCTCAGTACAGCTGTCGGACAAGTCGCGCATCTGCACTACAGCTGCCTATTCGAACAGCGCCGCTGCTGTTTGTCTCCCTGATCGGCGGCCATGGCTGTGACGGCGCTGCGCTGAGCAATGCTTTTAAGCAAAGTGAGATCTCAGACGGATCGTGTTCAAGAGCACGTGTCCCTGGCTCTCCGGGAGTCTGTATTGTATGCACTGTTTTTTATGTCGCTGGACTGTCTTGTGTGTGCAAATGTCGTTGTTACCGTTTTGTAGTGATTGAAACTGGGATTTGAGGTTCCTGATTTCCCTGAAAACTGGTTGAATGGTAAGGCTTGGGGCCTGGCTTTGCTGCTCCTCTCCCTCGTAAAATTGCTGTTTCTCTATGTCCAGCTGTTACTGTGAATTGTTTGGGAAAGTGTGAATCGTTGAATCAAATTCAAGAAAAGAGCACCTCTCCAGCATGCGCCTCGTTCCAATTGCTGTCACCTTTTCACCAGCTGTCTGGGGAACGCAGAGAGGAGCTCCAAAAACAACACCGCTTGACGGCAGCTTGTCTCTCAATGCTGTGTCCTTCGAAGAAAACACATCCGTGGTTCAGGAGAGAGCAAAAGCAGGCACCAGTGACGAGCTTAAGACTCCACCTCGGCATCGGGATCATTCTGCGCTCGCCGTTCTGGCAGAAATGTGACGAGATCTGACTCAAAGGTGCGAAAAGGGCGGCTCTTACAATTGGCCCGTAGGCAGATTTCACTCGCACGTCCCAATTTAAACAAGGGACGGGACGAAACGAGTCGAGGTTCCGCCGAGATTCGAACTCGGATCGCTGGATTCAAAGTCCAGAGTGCTAACCGTTACACCACGGAACCAGCAGGGCGGCCTGCTTTAGGCCAGGCCTGAGCTGTCCTGCATTCACACTTGCAGCAACGCTCTCAGAATCTGGTCTCTTGCTGCTGCGCCCGTGGCAGGGAATACTTGGGTGGTACAGGGTAGAGCAAAAGTAGCTCGCGCGCTTGACGCCGGGGAGTGTCGCAAACCAGCCCACATCCATCATGGGTGCAAGAATTTGCGAAACCGGCAGTTTTGTCAAAGACGATCGCTCACGCTGCCAGCGAAAAGGCTCCACCGAGATTTGAACTCGGATCGCTGGATTCAGAGTCCAGAGTGCTCACCATTACACCATGGAACCCCTAGATGGCAGCGCCGCCGAATCACTGCTCAAGGATGTTTGCCTCCTTCGTCAAGCGTGGAAACAGCAACGACAAGGATCACGACGGCAACTGTGGATCTGCTGATCCAGCAGCTCGTGCACTCGGTCTTGCTCAAGTGCAACCACGCTGTCACGGCCTGCTGCCCTGTAAGGCCGGTGGCCCGCGCCTCCGAAATCCACTTTGCCGAAGTTTTCGGAAGCAGCTCGGGCCGTGCCAGATCTGCCAACCTGTCCACGAAACCTAGTTTCTCAGCGGGAGCGGGGCTGCTGTTGGCCATGAGCAACTCTGAGCCGGGCTACTGCTCGCTAATCTCTCTCACTGGCAAACTTTCAAGCTGCTGGACAATCGCCTTTCCGGCATTTCACTTTGGCTTCCGCTTTCGCACCTCACAGTTTACCTTCCTGCTCAGTACAGCTGTCGGACAAGTCGCGCATCTGCACTACAGCTGCCTATTCGAACAGCGCCGCTGCTGTTTGTCTCCCTGATCGGCGGCCATGGCTGTGACGGCGCTGCGCTGAGCAATGCTTTTAAGCAAAGTGAGATCTCAGACGGATCGTGTTCAAGAGCACGTGTCCCTGGCTCTCCGGGAGTCTGTATTGTATGCACTGTTTTTTATGTCGCTGGACTGTCTTGTGTGTGCAAATGTCGTTGTTACCGTTTTGTAGTGATTGAAACTGGGATTTGAGGTTCCTGATTTCCCTGAAAACTGGTTGAATGGTAAGGCTTGGGGCCTGGCTTTGCTGCTCCTCTCCCTCGTAAAATTGCTGTTTCTCTATGTCCAGCTGTTACTGTGAATTGTTTGGGAAAGTGTGAATCGTTGAATCAAATTCAAGAAAAGAGCACCTCTCCAGCATGCGCCTCGTTCCAATTGCTGTCACCTTTTCACCAGCTGTCTGGGGAACGCAGAGAGGAGCTCCAAAAACAACACCGCTTGACGGCAGCTTGTCTCTCAATGCTGTGTCCTTCGAAGAAAACACATCCGTGGTTCAGGAGAGAGCAAAAGCAGGCACCAGTGACGAGCTTAAGACTCCACCTCGGCATCGGGATCATTCTGCGCTCGCCGTTCTGGCAGAAATGTGACGAGATCTGACTCAAAGGTGCGAAAAGGGCGGCTCTTACAATTGGCCCGTAGGCAGATTTCACTCGCACGTCCCAATTTAAACAAGGGACGGGACGAAACGAGTCGAGGTTCCGCCGAGATTCGAACTCGGATCGCTGGATTCAAAGTCCAGAGTGCTAACCGTTACACCACGGAACCAGCAGGGCGGCCTGCTTTAGGCCAGGCCTGAGCTGTCCTGCATTCACACTTGCAGCAACGCTCTCAGAATCTGGTCTCTTGCTGCTGCGCCCGTGGCAGGGAATACTTGGGTGGTACAGGGTAGAGCAAAAGTAGCTCGCGCGCTTGACGCCGGGGAGTGTCGCAAACCAGCCCACATCCATCATGGGTGCAAGAATTTGCGAAACCGGCAGTTTTGTCAAAGACGATCGCTCACGCTGCCAGCGAAAAGGCTCCACCGAGATTTGAACTCGGATCGCTGGATTCAGAGTCCAGAGTGCTCACCATTACACCATGGAACCCCTAGATGGCAGCGCCGCCGAATCACTGCTCAAGGATGTTTGCCTCCTTCGTCAAGCGTGGAAACAGCAACGACAAGGATCACGACGGCAACTGTGGATCTGCTGATCCAGCAGCTCGTGCACTCGGTCTTGCTCAAGTGCAACCACGCTGTCACGGCCTGCTGCCCTGTAAGGCCGGTGGCCCGCGCCTCCGAAATCCACTTTGCCGAAGTTTTCGGAAGCAGCTCGGGCCGTGCCAGATCTGCCAACCTGTCCACGAAACCTAGTTTCTCAGCGGGAGCGGGGCTGCTGTTGGCCATGAGCAACTCTGAGCCGGGCTACTGCTCGCTAATCTCTCTCACTGGCAAACTTTCAAGCTGCTGGACAATCGCCTTTCCGGCATTTCACTTTGGCTTCCGCTTTCGCACCTCACAGTTTACCTTCCTGCTCAGTACAGCTGTCGGACAAGTCGCGCATCTGCACTACAGCTGCCTATTCGAACAGCGCCGCTGCTGTTTGTCTCCCTGATCGGCGGCCATGGCTGTGACGGCGCTGCGCTGAGCAATGCTTTTAAGCAAAGTGAGATCTCAGACGGATCGTGTTCAAGAGCACGTGTCCCTGGCTCTCCGGGAGTCTGTATTGTATGCACTGTTTTTTATGTCGCTGGACTGTCTTGTGTGTGCAAATGTCGTTGTTACCGTTTTGTAGTGATTGAAACTGGGATTTGAGGTTCCTGATTTCCCTGAAAACTGGTTGAATGGTAAGGCTTGGGGCCTGGCTTTGCTGCTCCTCTCCCTCGTAAAATTGCTGTTTCTCTATGTCCAGCTGTTACTGTGAATTGTTTGGGAAAGTGTGAATCGTTGAATCAAATTCAAGAAAAGAGCACCTCTCCAGCATGCGCCTCGTTCCAATTGCTGTCACCTTTTCACCAGCTGTCTGGGGAACGCAGAGAGGAGCTCCAAAAACAACACCGCTTGACGGCAGCTTGTCTCTCAATGCTGTGTCCTTCGAAGAAAACACATCCGTGGTTCAGGAGAGAGCAAAAGCAGGCACCAGTGACGAGCTTAAGACTCCACCTCGGCATCGGGATCATTCTGCGCTCGCCGTTCTGGCAGAAATGTGACGAGATCTGACTCAAAGGTGCGAAAAGGGCGGCTCTTACAATTGGCCCGTAGGCAGATTTCACTCGCACGTCCCAATTTAAACAAGGGACGGGACGAAACGAGTCGAGGTTCCGCCGAGATTCGAACTCGGATCGCTGGATTCAAAGTCCAGAGTGCTAACCGTTACACCACGGAACCAGCAGGGCGGCCTGCTTTAGGCCAGGCCTGAGCTGTCCTGCATTCACACTTGCAGCAACGCTCTCAGAATCTGGTCTCTTGCTGCTGCGCCCGTGGCAGGGAATACTTGGGTGGTACAGGGTAGAGCAAAAGTAGCTCGCGCGCTTGACGCCGGGGAGTGTCGCAAACCAGCCCACATCCATCATGGGTGCAAGAATTTGCGAAACCGGCAGTTTTGTCAAAGACGATCGCTCACGCTGCCAGCGAAAAGGCTCCACCGAGATTTGAACTCGGATCGCTGGATTCAGAGTCCAGAGTGCTCACCATTACACCATGGAACCCCTAGATGGCAGCGCCGCCGAATCACTGCTCAAGGATGTTTGCCTCCTTCGTCAAGCGTGGAAACAGCAACGACAAGGATCACGACGGCAACTGTGGATCTGCTGATCCAGCAGCTCGTGCACTCGGTCTTGCTCAAGTGCAACCACGCTGTCACGGCCTGCTGCCCTGTAAGGCCGGTGGCCCGCGCCTCCGAAATCCACTTTGCCGAAGTTTTCGGAAGCAGCTCGGGCCGTGCCAGATCTGCCAACCTGTCCACGAAACCTAGTTTCTCAGCGGGAGCGGGGCTGCTGTTGGCCATGAGCAACTCTGAGCCGGGCTACTGCTCGCTAATCTCTCTCACTGGCAAACTTTCAAGCTGCTGGACAATCGCCTTTCCGGCATTTCACTTTGGCTTCCGCTTTCGCACCTCACAGTTTACCTTCCTGCTCAGTACAGCTGTCGGACAAGTCGCGCATCTGCACTACAGCTGCCTATTCGAACAGCGCCGCTGCTGTTTGTCTCCCTGATCGGCGGCCATGGCTGTGACGGCGCTGCGCTGAGCAATGCTTTTAAGCAAAGTGAGATCTCAGACGGATCGTGTTCAAGAGCACGTGTCCCTGGCTCTCCGGGAGTCTGTATTGTATGCACTGTTTTTTATGTCGCTGGACTGTCTTGTGTGTGCAAATGTCGTTGTTACCGTTTTGTAGTGATTGAAACTGGGATTTGAGGTTCCTGATTTCCCTGAAAACTGGTTGAATGGTAAGGCTTGGGGCCTGGCTTTGCTGCTCCTCTCCCTCGTAAAATTGCTGTTTCTCTATGTCCAGCTGTTACTGTGAATTGTTTGGGAAAGTGTGAATCGTTGAATCAAATTCAAGAAAAGAGCACCTCTCCAGCATGCGCCTCGTTCCAATTGCTGTCACCTTTTCACCAGCTGTCTGGGGAACGCAGAGAGGAGCTCCAAAAACAACACCGCTTGACGGCAGCTTGTCTCTCAATGCTGTGTCCTTCGAAGAAAACACATCCGTGGTTCAGGAGAGAGCAAAAGCAGGCACCAGTGACGAGCTTAAGACTCCACCTCGGCATCGGGATCATTCTGCGCTCGCCGTTCTGGCAGAAATGTGACGAGATCTGACTCAAAGGTGCGAAAAGGGCGGCTCTTACAATTGGCCCGTAGGCAGATTTCACTCGCACGTCCCAATTTAAACAAGGGACGGGACGAAACGAGTCGAGGTTCCGCCGAGATTCGAACTCGGATCGCTGGATTCAAAGTCCAGAGTGCTAACCGTTACACCACGGAACCAGCAGGGCGGCCTGCTTTAGGCCAGGCCTGAGCTGTCCTGCATTCACACTTGCAGCAACGCTCTCAGAATCTGGTCTCTTGCTGCTGCGCCCGTGGCAGGGAATACTTGGGTGGTACAGGGTAGAGCAAAAGTAGCTCGCGCGCTTGACGCCGGGGAGTGTCGCAAACCAGCCCACATCCATCATGGGTGCAAGAATTTGCGAAACCGGCAGTTTTGTCAAAGACGATCGCTCACGCTGCCAGCGAAAAGGCTCCACCGAGATTTGAACTCGGATCGCTGGATTCAGAGTCCAGAGTGCTCACCATTACACCATGGAACCCCTAGATGGCAGCGCCGCCGAATCACTGCTCAAGGATGTTTGCCTCCTTCGTCAAGCGTGGAAACAGCAACGACAAGGATCACGACGGCAACTGTGGATCTGCTGATCCAGCAGCTCGTGCACTCGGTCTTGCTCAAGTGCAACCACGCTGTCACGGCCTGCTGCCCTGTAAGGCCGGTGGCCCGCGCCTCCGAAATCCACTTTGCCGAAGTTTTCGGAAGCAGCTCGGGCCGTGCCAGATCTGCCAACCTGTCCACGAAACCTAGTTTCTCAGCGGGAGCGGGGCTGCTGTTGGCCATGAGCAACTCTGAGCCGGGCTACTGCTCGCTAATCTCTCTCACTGGCAAACTTTCAAGCTGCTGGACAATCGCCTTTCCGGCATTTCACTTTGGCTTCCGCTTTCGCACCTCACAGTTTACCTTCCTGCTCAGTACAGCTGTCGGACAAGTCGCGCATCTGCACTACAGCTGCCTATTCGAACAGCGCCGCTGCTGTTTGTCTCCCTGATCGGCGGCCATGGCTGTGACGGCGCTGCGCTGAGCAATGCTTTTAAGCAAAGTGAGATCTCAGACGGATCGTGTTCAAGAGCACGTGTCCCTGGCTCTCCGGGAGTCTGTATTGTATGCACTGTTTTTTATGTCGCTGGACTGTCTTGTGTGTGCAAATGTCGTTGTTACCGTTTTGTAGTGATTGAAACTGGGATTTGAGGTTCCTGATTTCCCTGAAAACTGGTTGAATGGTAAGGCTTGGGGCCTGGCTTTGCTGCTCCTCTCCCTCGTAAAATTGCTGTTTCTCTATGTCCAGCTGTTACTGTGAATTGTTTGGGAAAGTGTGAATCGTTGAATCAAATTCAAGAAAAGAGCACCTCTCCAGCATGCGCCTCGTTCCAATTGCTGTCACCTTTTCACCAGCTGTCTGGGGAACGCAGAGAGGAGCTCCAAAAACAACACCGCTTGACGGCAGCTTGTCTCTCAATGCTGTGTCCTTCGAAGAAAACACATCCGTGGTTCAGGAGAGAGCAAAAGCAGGCACCAGTGACGAGCTTAAGACTCCACCTCGGCATCGGGATCATTCTGCGCTCGCCGTTCTGGCAGAAATGTGACGAGATCTGACTCAAAGGTGCGAAAAGGGCGGCTCTTACAATTGGCCCGTAGGCAGATTTCACTCGCACGTCCCAATTTAAACAAGGGACGGGACGAAACGAGTCGAGGTTCCGCCGAGATTCGAACTCGGATCGCTGGATTCAAAGTCCAGAGTGCTAACCGTTACACCACGGAACCAGCAGGGCGGCCTGCTTTAGGCCAGGCCTGAGCTGTCCTGCATTCACACTTGCAGCAACGCTCTCAGAATCTGGTCTCTTGCTGCTGCGCCCGTGGCAGGGAATACTTGGGTGGTACAGGGTAGAGCAAAAGTAGCTCGCGCGCTTGACGCCGGGAGTGTCGCAAACCAGCCCACATCCATCATGGGTGCAAGAATTTGCGAAACGGCAGTTTTGTCAAAGACGATCGCTCACGCTGCCAGCGAAAAGGCTCCACCGAGATTTGAACTCGGATCGCTGGATTCAGAGTCCAGAGTGCTCACCATTACACCATGGAACCCCTAGATGGCAGCGCCGCCGAATCACTGCTCAAGGATGTTTGCCTCCTTCGTCAAGCGTGGAAACAGCAACGACAAGGATCACGACGGCAACTGTGGATCTGCTGATCCAGCAGCTCGTGCACTCGGTCTTGCTCAAGTGCAACCACGCTGTCACGGCCTGCTGCCCTGTAAGGCCGGTGGCCCGCGCCTCCGAAATCCACTTTGCCGAAGTTTTCGGAAGCAGCTCGGGCCGTGCCAGATCTGCCAACCTGTCCACGAAACCTAGTTTCTCAGCGGGAGCGGGGCTGCTGTTGGCCATGAGCAACTCTGAGCCGGGCTACTGCTCGCTAATCTCTCTCACTGGCAAACTTTCAAGCTGCTGGACAATCGCCTTTCCGGCATTTCACTTTGGCTTCCGCTTTCGCACCTCACAGTTTACCTTCCTGCTCAGTACAGCTGTCGGACAAGTCGCGCATCTGCACTACAGCTGCCTAGTCGAACAGCGCCGCTGCTGTTTGTCTCCCTGATCGGCGGCCATGGCTGTGACGGCGCTGCGCTGAGCAATGCTTTTAAGCAAAGTGAGATCTCAGACGGATCGTGTTCAAGAGCACGTGTCCCTGGCTCTCCGGGAGTCTGTATTGTATGCACTGTTTTTTATGTCGCTGGACTGTCTTGTGTGTGCAAATGTCGTTGTTACCGTTTTGTAGTGATTGAAACTGGGATTTGAGGTTCCTGATTTCCCTGAAAACTGGTTGAATGGTAAGGCTTGGGGCCTGGCTTTGCTGCTCCTCTCCCTCGTAAAATTGCTGTTTCTCTATGTCCAGCTGTTACTGTGAATTGTTTGGGAAAGTGTGAATCGTTGAATCAAATTCAAGAAAAGAGCACCTCTCCAGCATGCGCCTCGTTCCAATTGCTGTCACCTTTTCACCAGCTGTCTGGGGAACGCAGAGAGGAGCTCCAAAAACAACACCGCTTGACGGCAGCTTGTCTCTCAATGCTGTGTCCTTCGAAGAAAACACATCCGTGGTTCAGGAGAGAGCAAAAGCAGGCACCAGTGACGAGCTTAAGACTCCACCTCGGCATCGGGATCATTCTGCGCTCGCCGTTCTGGCAGAAATGTGACGAGATCTGACTCAAAGGTGCGAAAAGGGCGGCTCTTACAATTGGCCCGTAGGCAGATTTCACTCGCACGTCCCAATTTAAACAAGGGACGGGACGAAACGAGTCGAGGTTCCGCCGAGATTCGAACTCGGGAGCTGGATTCAAAGTCCAGAGTGCTAACCGTTACACCACGGAACCAGCAGGGCGGCCTGCTTTAGGCCAGGCCTGAGCTGTCCTGCATTCACACTTGCAGCAACGCTCTCAGAATCTGGTCTCTTGCTGCTGCGCCCGTGGCAGGGAATACTTGGGTGGTACAGGTAGAGCAAAAGTAGCTCGCGCGCTTGACGCCGGGGAGTGTCGCAAACCAGCCCACATCCATCATGGGTGCAAGAATTTGCGAAACCGGCAGTTTTGTCAAAGACGATCGCTCACGCTGCCAGCGAAAAGGCTCCACCGAGATTTGAACTCGGATCGCTGGATTCAGAGTCCAGAGTGCTCACCATTACACCATGGAACCCCTAGATGGCAGCCCGCCGAATCAATGCAAGGATGTTTGCCTCCTTCGTCAAGCGTGGAAACAGCAACGACAAGGATCACGACGGCAACTGTGGATCTGCTGATCCAGCAGCTCGTGCACTCGGTCTTGCTCAAGTGCAACCACGCTGTCACGGCCTGCTGCCCTGTAAGGCCGTGGCCCGCGCCTCCGAAATCCACTTTGCCGAAGTTTTCGGAAGCAGCTCGGGCCGTGCCAGATCTGCCAACCTGTCCACGAAACCTAGTTTCTCAGCGGAGCGGGGCTGCTGTTGGCCATGAGCAACTCTGAGCCGGGCTACTGCTCGCTAATCTCTCTCACTGGCAAACTTTCAAGCTGCTGGACAATCGCCTTTCCGGCATTTCACTTTGGCTTCCGCTTTCGCACCTCACAGTTTACCTTCCTGCTCAGTACAGCTGTCGGACAAGTCGCGCATCTGCACTACAGCTGCCTATTCGAACAGCGCCGCTGCTGTTTGTCTCCCTGATCGGCGGCCATGGCTGTGACGGCGCTGCGCTGAGCAATGCTTTTAAGCAAAGTGAGATCTCAGACGGATCGTGTTCAAGAGCACGTGTCCCTGGCTCTCCGGGAGTCTGTATTGTATGCACTGTTTTTTATGTCGCTGGACTGTCTTGTGTGTGCAAATGTCGTTGTTACCGTTTTGTAGTGATTGAAACTGGATTTGAGGTTCCTGATTTCCCTGAAAACTGTTGAATGGTAAGGCTTGGGCCTGGCTTTGCTGCTCCTCTCCCTCGTAAAATTGCTGTTTCTCTATGTCCAGCTGTTACTGTGAATTGTTTGGGAAAGTGTGAATCGTTGAATCAAATTCAAGAAAAGAGCACCTCTCCAGCATGCGCCTCGTTCCAATTGCTGTCACCTTTTCACCAGCTGTCTGGGAACGCAGAGAGGAGCTCCAAAAAACAACACCGCTTGACGGCAGCTTGTCTCTCAATGCTGTGTCCTTCGAAGAAAACACATCCGTGGTTCAGGAGAGAGCAAAAGCAGGCACCAGTGACGAGCTTAAGACTCCACCTCGGCATCGGGATCATTCTGCGCTCGCCGTTCTGGCAGAAATGTGACGAGATCTGACTCAAAGGTGCGAAAAGGGCGGCTCTTACAATTGGCCCGTAGGCAGATTTCACTCGCACGTCCCAATTTAAAACAAGGGACGGGACGAAACGAGTCGAGGTTCCGCCGAGATTCGAACTCGGATCGCTGGATTCAAAGTCCAGAGTGCTAACCGTTACACCACGGAACCAGCAGGGCGGCCTGCTTTAGGCCAGGCCTGAGCTGTCCTGCATTCACACTTGCAGCAACGCTCTCAGAATCTGGTCTCTTGCTGCTGCGCCCGTGGCAGGGAATACTTGGGTGGTACAGGTAGAGCAAAAGTAGCTCGCGCGCTTGACGCCGGGGAGTGTCGCAAACCAGCCCACATCCATCATGGGTGCAAGAATTTGCGAAACCGGCAGTTTTGTCAAAGACGATCGCTCACGCTGCCAGCGAAAAGGCTCCACCGAGATTTGAACTCGGATCGCTGGATTCAGAGTCCAGAGTGCTCACCATTAACACCATGGAACCCCTAGATGGCAGCGCCGCCGAATCACTGCTCAAGGATGTTTGCCTCCTTCGTCAAGCGTGGAAACAGCAACGACAAGGATCACGACGGCAACTGTGGATCTGCTGATCCAGCAGCTCGTGCACTCGGTCTTGCTCAAGTGCAACCACGCTGTCACGGCCTGCTGCCCTGTAAGGCCGGTGGCCCGCGCCTCCGAAATCCACTTTGCCGAAGTTTTCGGAAGCAGCTCGGCCGTGCCAGATCTGCCAACCTGTCCACGAAACCTAGTTTCTCAGCGGGAGCGGGGCTGCTGTTGCCATGAGCAACTCTGAGCCGGGCTACTGCTCGCTAATCTCTCTCACTGGCAAACTTTCAAGCTGCTGGACAATCGCCTTTCCGGCATTTCACTTTGGCTTCCGCTTTCGCACCTCACAGTTTACCTTCCTGCTCAGTACAGCTGTCGGACAAGTCGCGCATCTGCACTACAGCTGCCTATTCGAACAGCGCCGCTGCTGTTTGTCTCCCTGATCGGCGGCCATGGCTGTGACGGCGCTGCGCTGAGCAATGCTTTTAAGCAAAGTGAGATCTCAGACGGATCGTGTTCAAGAGCACGTGTCCCTGGCTCTCTGGGAGTCTGTATTGTATGCACTGTTTTTTATGTCGCTGGACTGTCTTGTGTGTGCAAATGTCGTTGTTACCGTTTTGTAGTGATTGAAACTGGGATTTGAGGTTCCTGATTTCCCTGAAAACTGGTTGAATGGTAAGGCTTGGGGCCTGGCTTTGCTGCTCCTCTCCCTCGTAAAATTGCTGTTTCTCTATGTCCAGCTGTTACTGTGAATTGTTTGGGAAAAGTGTGAATCGTTGAATCAAATTCAAGAAAAGAGCACCTCTCCAGCATGCGCCTCGTTCCAATTGCTGTCACCTTTTCACCAGCTGTCTGGGGAACGCAGAGAGGAGCTCCAAAAACAACACCCGCTTGACGGCAGCTTGTCTCTCAATGCTGTGTCCTTCGAAGAAAACACATCCGTGGTTCAGGAGAGAGCAAAAGCAGGCACCAGTGACGAGCTTAAGACTCCACCTCGCATCGGGATCATTCTGCGCTCGCCGTTCTGGCAGAAATGTGACGAGATCTGACTCAAAGGTGCGAAAGGGCGGCTCTTACAATTGGCCCGTAGGCAGATTTCACTCGCACGTCCCAATTTAAACAAGGGACGGGACGAAACGAGTCGAGGTTCCGCCGAGATTCGAACTCGGATCGCTGGATTCAAAGTCCAGAGTGCTAACCGTTACACCACGGAACCAGCAGGGCGGCCTGCTTTAGGCCAGGCCTGAGCTGTCCTGCATTCACACTTGCAGCAACGCTCTCAGAATCTGGTCTCTTGCTGCTGCGCCCGTGGCAGGGAATACTTGGGTGGTACAGGGTAGAGCAAAAGTAGCTCGCGCGCTTGACGCCGGGAGTGTCGCAAACCAGCCCACATCCATCATGGGTGCAAGAATTTGCGAACCGGCAGTTTTGTCAAAGACGATCGCTCACGCTGCCAGCGAAAAGGCTCCACCACCGAGATTTGAACTCGGATCGCTGGATTCAGAGTCCAGAGTGCTCACCATTACACCATGGAACCCCTAGATGGCAGCGCCGCCGAATCACTGCTCAAGGATTTTGCCTCCTTCGTCAAGCGTGGAAACAGCAACGACAAGGAATCCACGACGGCAACTGTGGATCTGCTGATCCAGCAGCTCGTGCACTCGGTCTTGCTCAAGTGCAACCAC
>NC_083444.1:16740846-16826995 GCF_020745735.1 Hemiscyllium ocellatum
CTCAGGCCTGGCCTAAAGCAGGCCGCCCTGCTGGTTCCGTGGTGTAACGGTTAGCACTCTGGACTTTGAACCAGCGATCCGAGTTCGAATCTCGGCGGAACCTCGACTCGTTTCGTCCCGTCCTTGTTTAAATGGGGACGTGCGAGTGAAATCTGCCTACGGGCCAATTGTAAGAGCCGCCCTTTTCGCACCTTTGAGTCAGATCTCGTCACATTCTGCCAGAACGGCGAGCGCAGAATGATCCCGATGCCGAGTGGAGTCTCTTAAGCTCGTCACTGGTGCCTGCTTTTGCTCTCTCCTGAACCACGGATGTGTTTTCTTCGAAGGACACCGCATGAGAGACAAGCTGCCGTCAAGCGGTGTTGTTTTTGGAGCTCCTCTCTGCGTTCCCCAGACAGCTGGTGAAAAGGTGACAGCAATTGGAACGAGGCGCATGCTGGAGAGGTGCTCTTTTCTTGAATTTGATTCAACGATTCACACTTTCCCAAACAATTCACAGTAACAGCTGGACATAGAGAAACAGCAATTTACGAGGGAGAGGAGCAGCAAAGCCAGGCCCAAGCCTTACCATTCAACCAGTTTTCAGGGAAATCAGGAACCTCAAATCCCAGTTTCAATCACTACAAAACGGTAACAACGACATTTGCACACACAAGACAGTCCAGCGACATAAAAAACAGTGCATACAATACAGACTCCCGGAGAGCCAGGGACACGTGCTCTTGAACACGATCCGTCTGAGATCTCACTTTGCTTAAAAGCATTGCTCAGCGCAGCGCCGTCACAGCCATGGCGCCGATCAGGGAGACAAACAGCAGCGGCGCTGTTCGAATAGGCAGCTGTAGTGCAGATGCGCGACTTGTCCGACAGCTGTACTGAGCAGGAGGTAAACTGTGAGGTGCGAAGCGGAAGCCAAAGTGAAATGCCGGAAAGGCGATTGTCCAGCAGCTTGAAAGTTTGCCAGTGAGAGAGATTAGCGAGCAGTAGCCCGGCTCAGAGTTGCTCATGGCCAACAGCAGCCCCGCTCCCGCTGAGAAACTAGGTTTCGTGGACAGGTTGGCAGATCTGGCACGGCCCGAGCTGCTTCCGAAAACTTCGGCAAAGTGGATTTCGGAGGCGCGGGCCACCGGCCTTACAGGGCAGCAGGCCGTGACAGCGTGGTTGCACTTGAGCAAGACCGAGTGCACGAGCTGCTGGATCAGCAGATCCACAGTTGCCGTCGTGATCCTTGTCGTTGCTGTTTCCACGCTTGACGAAGGAGGCAAACATCCTTGAGCAGTGATTCGGCGGCGCTGCCATCTAGGGGTTCCATGGTGTAATGGTGAGCACTCTGGACTCTGAATCCAGCGATCCGAGTTCAAATCTCGGTGGAGCCTTTTCGCTGGCAGCGTGAGCGATCGTCTTTGACAAAACTGCCGGTTTCGCAAATTCTTGCACCCATGATGGATGTGGGCTGGTTTGCGACACTCCCCGGCGTCAAGCGCGCGAGCTACTTTTGCTCTACCCTGTACCACCCAAGTATTCCCTGCCACGGGCGCAGCAGCAAGAGACCAGATTCTGAGAGCGTTGCTGCAAGTGTGAATGCAGGACAGCTCAGGCCTGGCCTAAAGCAGGCCGCCCTGCTGGTTCCGTGGTGTAACGGTTAGCACTCTGGACTTTGAATCCAGCGATCCGAGTTCGAATCTCGGCGGAACCTCGACTCGTTTCGTCCCGTCCCTTGTTTAAATTGGGACGTGCGAGTGAAATCTGCCTACGGGCCAATTGTAAGAGCCGCCCTTTTCGCACCTTTGAGTCAGATCTCGTCACATTTCTGCCAGAACGGCGAGCGCAGAATGATCCCGATGCCGAGGTGGAGTCTTAAGCTCGTCACTGGTGCCTGCTTTTGCTCTCTCCTGAACCACGGATGTGTTTTCTTCGAAGGACACAGCATTGAGAGACAAGCTGCCGTCAAGCGGTGTTGTTTTTGGAGCTCCTCTCTGCGTTCCCCAGACAGCTGGTGAAAAGGTGACAGCAATTGGAACGAGGCGCATGCTGGAGAGGTGCTCTTTTCTTGAATTTGATTCAACGATTCACACTTTCCCAAACAATTCACAGTAACAGCTGGACATAGAGAAACAGCAATTTTACGAGGGAGAGGAGCAGCAAAGCCAGGCCCCAAGCCTTACCATTCAACCAGTTTTCAGGGAAATCAGGAACCTCAAATCCCAGTTTCAATCACTACAAAACGGTAACAACGACATTTGCACACACAAGACAGTCCAGCGACATAAAAAACAGTGCATACAATACAGACTCCCGGAGAGCCAGGGACACGTGCTCTTGAACACGATCCGTCTGAGATCTCACTTTGCTTAAAAGCATTGCTCAGCGCAGCGCCGTCACAGCCATGGCCGCCGATCAGGGAGACAAACAGCAGCGGCGCTGTTCGACTAGGCAGCTGTAGTGCAGATGCGCGACTTGTCCGACAGCTGTACTGAGCAGGAAGGTAAACTGTGAGGTGCGAAAGCGGAAGCCAAAGTGAAATGCCGGAAAGGCGATTGTCCAGCAGCTTGAAAGTTTGCCAGTGAGAGAGATTAGCGAGCAGTAGCCCGGCTCAGAGTTGCTCATGGCCAACAGCAGCCCCGCTCCCGCTGAGAAACTAGGTTTCGTGGACAGGTTGGCAGATCTGGCACGGCCCGAGCTGCTTCCGAAAACTTCGGCAAAGTGGATTTCGGAGGCGCGGGCCACCGGCCTTACAGGGCAGCAGGCCGTGACAGCGTGGTTGCACTTGAGCAAGACCGAGTGCACGAGCTGCTGGATCAGCAGATCCACAGTTGCCGTCGTGATCCTTGTCGTTGCTGTTTCCACGCTTGACGAAGGAGGCAAACATCCTTGAGCAGTGATTCGGCGGCGCTGCCATCTAGGGGTTCCATGGTGTAATGGTGAGCACTCTGGACTCTGAATCCAGCGATCCGAGTTCAAATCTCGGTGGAGCCTTTTCGCTGGCAGCGTGAGCGATCGTCTTTGACAAAACTGCCGGTTTCGCAAATTCTTGCACCCATGATGGATGTGGGCTGGTTTGCGACACTCCCCGGCGTCAAGCGCGCGAGCTACTTTTGCTCTACCCTGTACCACCCAAGTATTCCCTGCCACGGGCGCAGCAGCAAGAGACCAGATTCTGAGAGCGTTGCTGCAAGTGTGAATGCAGGACAGCTCAGGCCTGGCCTAAAGCAGGCCGCCCTGCTGGTTCCGTGGTGTAACGGTTAGCACTCTGGACTTTGAATCCAGCGATCCGAGTTCGAATCTCGGCGGAACCTCGACTCGTTTCGTCCCGTCCCTTGTTTAAATTGGGACGTGCGAGTGAAATCTGCCTACGGGCCAATTGTAAGAGCCGCCCTTTTCGCACCTTTGAGTCAGATCTCGTCACATTTCTGCCAGAACGGCGAGCGCAGAATGATCCCGATGCCGAGGTGGAGTCTTAAGCTCGTCACTGGTGCCTGCTTTTGCTCTCTCCTGAACCACGGATGTGTTTTCTTCGAAGGACACAGCATTGAGAGACAAGCTGCCGTCAAGCGGTGTTGTTTTTGGAGCTCCTCTCTGCGTTCCCCAGACAGCTGGTGAAAAGGTGACAGCAATTGGAACGAGGCGCATGCTGGAGAGGTGCTCTTTTCTTGAATTTGATTCAACGATTCACACTTTCCCAAACAATTCACAGTAACAGCTGGACATAGAGAAACAGCAATTTTACGAGGGAGAGGAGCAGCAAAGCCAGGCCCCAAGCCTTACCATTCAACCAGTTTTCAGGGAAATCAGGAACCTCAAATCCCAGTTTCAATCACTACAAAACGGTAACAACGACATTTGCACACACAAGACAGTCCAGCGACATAAAAAACAGTGCATACAATACAGACTCCCGGAGAGCCAGGGACACGTGCTCTTGAACACGATCCGTCTGAGATCTCACTTTGCTTAAAAGCATTGCTCAGCGCAGCGCCGTCACAGCCATGGCCGCCGATCAGGGAGACAAACAGCAGCGGCGCTGTTCGAATAGGCAGCTGTAGTGCAGATGCGCGACTTGTCCGACAGCTGTACTGAGCAGGAAGGTAAACTGTGAGGTGCGAAAGCGGAAGCCAAAGTGAAATGCCGGAAAGGCGATTGTCCAGCAGCTTGAAAGTTTGCCAGTGAGAGAGATTAGCGAGCAGTAGCCCGGCTCAGAGTTGCTCATGGCCAACAGCAGCCCCGCTCCCGCTGAGAAACTAGGTTTCGTGGACAGGTTGGCAGATCTGGCACGGCCCGAGCTGCTTCCGAAAACTTCGGCAAAGTGGATTTCGGAGGCGCGGGCCACCGGCCTTACAGGGCAGCAGGCCGTGACAGCGTGGTTGCACTTGAGCAAGACCGAGTGCACGAGCTGCTGGATCAGCAGATCCACAGTTGCCGTCGTGATCCTTGTCGTTGCTGTTTCCACGCTTGACGAAGGAGGCAAACATCCTTGAGCAGTGATTCGGCGGCGCTGCCATCTAGGGGTTCCATGGTGTAATGGTGAGCACTCTGGACTCTGAATCCAGCGATCCGAGTTCAAATCTCGGTGGAGCCTTTTCGCTGGCAGCGTGAGCGATCGTCTTTGACAAAACTGCCGGTTTCGCAAATTCTTGCACCCATGATGGATGTGGGCTGGTTTGCGACACTCCCCGGCGTCAAGCGCGCGAGCTACTTTTGCTCTACCCTGTACCACCCAAGTATTCCCTGCCACGGGCGCAGCAGCAAGAGACCAGATTCTGAGAGCGTTGCTGCAAGTGTGAATGCAGGACAGCTCAGGCCTGGCCTAAAGCAGGCCGCCCTGCTGGTTCCGTGGTGTAACGGTTAGCACTCTGGACTTTGAATCCAGCGATCCGAGTTCGAATCTCGGCGGAACCTCGACTCGTTTCGTCCCGTCCCTTGTTTAAATTGGGACGTGCGAGTGAAATCTGCCTACGGGCCAATTGTAAGAGCCGCCCTTTTCGCACCTTTGAGTCAGATCTCGTCACATTTCTGCCAGAACGGCGAGCGCAGAATGATCCCGATGCCGAGGTGGAGTCTTAAGCTCGTCACTGGTGCCTGCTTTTGCTCTCTCCTGAACCACGGATGTGTTTTCTTCGAAGGACACAGCATTGAGAGACAAGCTGCCGTCAAGCGGTGTTGTTTTTGGAGCTCCTCTCTGCGTTCCCCAGACAGCTGGTGAAAAGGTGACAGCAATTGGAACGAGGCGCATGCTGGAGAGGTGCTCTTTTCTTGAATTTGATTCAACGATTCACACTTTCCCAAACAATTCACAGTAACAGCTGGACATAGAGAAACAGCAATTTTACGAGGGAGAGGAGCAGCAAAGCCAGGCCCCAAGCCTTACCATTCAACCAGTTTTCAGGGAAATCAGGAACCTCAAATCCCAGTTTCAATCACTACAAAACGGTAACAACGACATTTGCACACACAAGACAGTCCAGCGACATAAAAAACAGTGCATACAATACAGACTCCCGGAGAGCCAGGGACACGTGCTCTTGAACACGATCCGTCTGAGATCTCACTTTGCTTAAAAGCATTGCTCAGCGCAGCGCCGTCACAGCCATGGCCGCCGATCAGGGAGACAAACAGCAGCGGCGCTGTTCGAATAGGCAGCTGTAGTGCAGATGCGCGACTTGTCCGACAGCTGTACTGAGCAGGAAGGTAAACTGTGAGGTGCGAAAGCGGAAGCCAAAGTGAAATGCCGGAAAGGCGATTGTCCAGCAGCTTGAAAGTTTGCCAGTGAGAGAGATTAGCGAGCAGTAGCCCGGCTCAGAGTTGCTCATGGCCAACAGCAGCCCCGCTCCCGCTGAGAAACTAGGTTTCGTGGACAGGTTGGCAGATCTGGCACGGCCCGAGCTGCTTCCGAAAACTTCGGCAAAGTGGATTTCGGAGGCGCGGGCCACCGGCCTTACAGGGCAGCAGGCCGTGACAGCGTGGTTGCACTTGAGCAAGACCGAGTGCACGAGCTGCTGGATCAGCAGATCCACAGTTGCCGTCGTGATCCTTGTCGTTGCTGTTTCCACGCTTGACGAAGGAGGCAAACATCCTTGAGCAGTGATTCGGCGGCGCTGCCATCTAGGGGTTCCATGGTGTAATGGTGAGCACTCTGGACTCTGAATCCAGCGATCCGAGTTCAAATCTCGGTGGAGCCTTTTCGCTGGCAGCGTGAGCGATCGTCTTTGACAAAACTGCCGGTTTCGCAAATTCTTGCACCCATGATGGATGTGGGCTGGTTTGCGACACTCCCCGGCGTCAAGCGCGCGAGCTACTTTTGCTCTACCCTGTACCACCCAAGTATTCCCTGCCACGGGCGCAGCAGCAAGAGACCAGATTCTGAGAGCGTTGCTGCAAGTGTGAATGCAGGACAGCTCAGGCCTGGCCTAAAGCAGGCCGCCCTGCTGGTTCCGTGGTGTAACGGTTAGCACTCTGGACTTTGAATCCAGCGATCCGAGTTCGAATCTCGGCGGAACCTCGACTCGTTTCGTCCCGTCCCTTGTTTAAATTGGGACGTGCGAGTGAAATCTGCCTACGGGCCAATTGTAAGAGCCGCCCTTTTCGCACCTTTGAGTCAGATCTCGTCACATTTCTGCCAGAACGGCGAGCGCAGAATGATCCCGATGCCGAGGTGGAGTCTTAAGCTCGTCACTGGTGCCTGCTTTTGCTCTCTCCTGAACCACGGATGTGTTTTCTTCGAAGGACACAGCATTGAGAGACAAGCTGCCGTCAAGCGGTGTTGTTTTTGGAGCTCCTCTCTGCGTTCCCCAGACAGCTGGTGAAAAGGTGACAGCAATTGGAACGAGGCGCATGCTGGAGAGGTGCTCTTTTCTTGAATTTGATTCAACGATTCACACTTTCCCAAACAATTCACAGTAACAGCTGGACATAGAGAAACAGCAATTTTACGAGGGAGAGGAGCAGCAAAGCCAGGCCCCAAGCCTTACCATTCAACCAGTTTTCAGGGAAATCAGGAACCTCAAATCCCAGTTTCAATCACTACAAAACGGTAACAACGACATTTGCACACACAAGACAGTCCAGCGACATAAAAAACAGTGCATACAATACAGACTCCCGGAGAGCCAGGGACACGTGCTCTTGAACACGATCCGTCTGAGATCTCACTTTGCTTAAAAGCATTGCTCAGCGCAGCGCCGTCACAGCCATGGCCGCCGATCAGGGAGACAAACAGCAGCGGCGCTGTTCGAATAGGCAGCTGTAGTGCAGATGCGCGACTTGTCCGACAGCTGTACTGAGCAGGAAGGTAAACTGTGAGGTGCGAAAGCGGAAGCCAAAGTGAAATGCCGGAAAGGCGATTGTCCAGCAGCTTGAAAGTTTGCCAGTGAGAGAGATTAGCGAGCAGTAGCCCGGCTCAGAGTTGCTCATGGCCAACAGCAGCCCCGCTCCCGCTGAGAAACTAGGTTTCGTGGACAGGTTGGCAGATCTGGCACGGCCCGAGCTGCTTCCGAAAACTTCGGCAAAGTGGATTTCGGAGGCGCGGGCCACCGGCCTTACAGGGCAGCAGGCCGTGACAGCGTGGTTGCACTTGAGCAAGACCGAGTGCACGAGCTGCTGGATCAGCAGATCCACAGTTGCCGTCGTGATCCTTGTCGTTGCTGTTTCCACGCTTGACGAAGGAGGCAAACATCCTTGAGCAGTGATTCGGCGGCGCTGCCATCTAGGGGTTCCATGGTGTAATGGTGAGCACTCTGGACTCTGAATCCAGCGATCCGAGTTCAAATCTCGGTGGAGCCTTTTCGCTGGCAGCGTGAGCGATCGTCTTTGACAAAACTGCCGGTTTCGCAAATTCTTGCACCCATGATGGATGTGGGCTGGTTTGCGACACTCCCCGGCGTCAAGCGCGCGAGCTACTTTTGCTCTACCCTGTACCACCCAAGTATTCCCTGCCACGGGCGCAGCAGCAAGAGACCAGATTCTGAGAGCGTTGCTGCAAGTGTGAATGCAGGACAGCTCAGGCCTGGCCTAAAGCAGGCCGCCCTGCTGGTTCCGTGGTGTAACGGTTAGCACTCTGGACTTTGAATCCAGCGATCCGAGTTCGAATCTCGGCGGAACCTCGACTCGTTTCGTCCCGTCCCTTGTTTAAATTGGGACGTGCGAGTGAAATCTGCCTACGGGCCAATTGTAAGAGCCGCCCTTTTCGCACCTTTGAGTCAGATCTCGTCACATTTCTGCCAGAACGGCGAGCGCAGAATGATCCCGATGCCGAGGTGGAGTCTTAAGCTCGTCACTGGTGCCTGCTTTTGCTCTCTCCTGAACCACGGATGTGTTTTCTTCGAAGGACACAGCATTGAGAGACAAGCTGCCGTCAAGCGGTGTTGTTTTTGGAGCTCCTCTCTGCGTTCCCCAGACAGCTGGTGAAAAGGTGACAGCAATTGGAACGAGGCGCATGCTGGAGAGGTGCTCTTTTCTTGAATTTGATTCAACGATTCACACTTTCCCAAACAATTCACAGTAACAGCTGGACATAGAGAAACAGCAATTTTACGAGGGAGAGGAGCAGCAAAGCCAGGCCCCAAGCCTTACCATTCAACCAGTTTTCAGGGAAATCAGGAACCTCAAATCCCAGTTTCAATCACTACAAAACGGTAACAACGACATTTGCACACACAAGACAGTCCAGCGACATAAAAAACAGTGCATACAATACAGACTCCCGGAGAGCCAGGGACACGTGCTCTTGAACACGATCCGTCTGAGATCTCACTTTGCTTAAAAGCATTGCTCAGCGCAGCGCCGTCACAGCCATGGCCGCCGATCAGGGAGACAAACAGCAGCGGCGCTGTTCGAATAGGCAGCTGTAGTGCAGATGCGCGACTTGTCCGACAGCTGTACTGAGCAGGAAGGTAAACTGTGAGGTGCGAAAGCGGAAGCCAAAGTGAAATGCCGGAAAGGCGATTGTCCAGCAGCTTGAAAGTTTGCCAGTGAGAGAGATTAGCGAGCAGTAGCCCGGCTCAGAGTTGCTCATGGCCAACAGCAGCCCCGCTCCCGCTGAGAAACTAGGTTTCGTGGACAGGTTGGCAGATCTGGCACGGCCCGAGCTGCTTCCGAAAACTTCGGCAAAGTGGATTTCGGAGGCGCGGGCCACCGGCCTTACAGGGCAGCAGGCCGTGACAGCGTGGTTGCACTTGAGCAAGACCGAGTGCACGAGCTGCTGGATCAGCAGATCCACAGTTGCCGTCGTGATCCTTGTCGTTGCTGTTTCCACGCTTGACGAAGGAGGCAAACATCCTTGAGCAGTGATTCGGCGGCGCTGCCATCTAGGGGTTCCATGGTGTAATGGTGAGCACTCTGGACTCTGAATCCAGCGATCCGAGTTCAAATCTCGGTGGAGCCTTTTCGCTGGCAGCGTGAGCGATCGTCTTTGACAAAACTGCCGGTTTCGCAAATTCTTGCACCCATGATGGATGTGGGCTGGTTTGCGACACTCCCCGGCGTCAAGCGCGCGAGCTACTTTTGCTCTACCCTGTACCACCCAAGTATTCCCTGCCACGGGCGCAGCAGCAAGAGACCAGATTCTGAGAGCGTTGCTGCAAGTGTGAATGCAGGACAGCTCAGGCCTGGCCTAAAGCAGGCCGCCCTGCTGGTTCCGTGGTGTAACGGTTAGCACTCTGGACTTTGAATCCAGCGATCCGAGTTCGAATCTCGGCGGAACCTCGACTCGTTTCGTCCCGTCCCTTGTTTAAATTGGGACGTGCGAGTGAAATCTGCCTACGGGCCAATTGTAAGAGCCGCCCTTTTCGCACCTTTGAGTCAGATCTCGTCACATTTCTGCCAGAACGGCGAGCGCAGAATGATCCCGATGCCGAGGTGGAGTCTTAAGCTCGTCACTGGTGCCTGCTTTTGCTCTCTCCTGAACCACGGATGTGTTTTCTTCGAAGGACACAGCATTGAGAGACAAGCTGCCGTCAAGCGGTGTTGTTTTTGGAGCTCCTCTCTGCGTTCCCCAGACAGCTGGTGAAAAGGTGACAGCAATTGGAACGAGGCGCATGCTGGAGAGGTGCTCTTTTCTTGAATTTGATTCAACGATTCACACTTTCCCAAACAATTCACAGTAACAGCTGGACATAGAGAAACAGCAATTTTACGAGGGAGAGGAGCAGCAAAGCCAGGCCCCAAGCCTTACCATTCAACCAGTTTTCAGGGAAATCAGGAACCTCAAATCCCAGTTTCAATCACTACAAAACGGTAACAACGACATTTGCACACACAAGACAGTCCAGCGACATAAAAAACAGTGCATACAATACAGACTCCCGGAGAGCCAGGGACACGTGCTCTTGAACACGATCCGTCTGAGATCTCACTTTGCTTAAAAGCATTGCTCAGCGCAGCGCCGTCACAGCCATGGCCGCCGATCAGGGAGACAAACAGCAGCGGCGCTGTTCGAATAGGCAGCTGTAGTGCAGATGCGCGACTTGTCCGACAGCTGTACTGAGCAGGAAGGTAAACTGTGAGGTGCGAAAGCGGAAGCCAAAGTGAAATGCCGGAAAGGCGATTGTCCAGCAGCTTGAAAGTTTGCCAGTGAGAGAGATTAGCGAGCAGTAGCCGGCTCAGAGTTGCTCATGGCCAACAGCAGCCCCGCTCCCGCTGAGAAACTAGGTTTCGTGGACAGGTTGGCAGATCTGGCACGGCCCGAGCTGCTTCCGAAAACTTCGGCAAAGTGGATTTCGGAGGCGCGGGCCACCGGCCTTACAGGGCAGCAGGCCGTGACAGCGTGGTTGCACTTGAGCAAGACCGAGTGCACGAGCTGCTGGATCAGCAGATCCACAGTTGCCGTCGTGATCCTTGTCGTTGCTGTTTCCACGCTTGACGAAGGAGGCAAACATCCTTGAGCAGTGATTCGGCGGCGCTGCCATCTAGGGGTTCCATGGTGTAATGGTGAGCACTCTGGACTCTGAATCCAGCGATCCGAGTTCAAATCTCGGTGGAGCCTTTTCGCTGGCAGCGTGAGCGATCGTCTTTGACAAAACTGCCGGTTTCGCAAATTCTTGCACCCATGATGGATGTGGGCTGGTTTGCGACACTCCCCGGCGTCAAGCGCGCGAGCTACTTTTGCTCTACCCTGTACCACCCAAGTATTCCCTGCCACGGGCGCAGCAGCAAGAGACCAGATTCTGAGAGCGTTGCTGCAAGTGTGAATGCAGGACAGCTCAGGCCTGGCCTAAAGCAGGCCGCCCTGCTGGTTCCGTGGTGTAACGGTTAGCACTCTGGACTTTGAATCCAGCGATCCGAGTTCGAATCTCGGCGGAACCTCGACTCGTTTCGTCCCGTCCCTTGTTTAAATTGGGACGTGCGAGTGAAATCTGCCTACGGGCCAATTGTAAGAGCCGCCCTTTTCGCACCTTTGAGTCAGATCTCGTCACATTTCTGCCAGAACGGCGAGCGCAGAATGATCCCGATGCCGAGGTGGAGTCTTAAGCTCGTCACTGGTGCCTGCTTTTGCTCTCTCCTGAACCACGGATGTGTTTTCTTCGAAGGACACAGCATTGAGAGACAAGCTGCCGTCAAGCGGTGTTGTTTTTGGAGCTCCTCTCTGCGTTCCCCAGACAGCTGGTGAAAAGGTGACAGCAATTGGAACGAGGCGCATGCTGGAGAGGTGCTCTTTTCTTGAATTTGATTCAACGATTCACACTTTCCCAAACAATTCACAGTAACAGCTGGACATAGAGAAACAGCAATTTTACGAGGGAGAGGAGCAGCAAAGCCAGGCCCCAAGCCTTACCATTCAACCAGTTTTCAGGGAAATCAGGAACCTCAAATCCCAGTTTCAATCACTACAAAACGGTAACAACGACATTTGCACACACAAGACAGTCCAGCGACATAAAAAACAGTGCATACAATACAGACTCCCGGAGAGCCAGGGACACGTGCTCTTGAACACGATCCGTCTGAGATCTCACTTTGCTTAAAAGCATTGCTCAGCGCAGCGCCGTCACAGCCATGGCCGCCGATCAGGGAGACAAACAGCAGCGGCGCTGTTCGAATAGGCAGCTGTAGTGCAGATGCGCGACTTGTCCGACAGCTGTACTGAGCAGGAAGGTAAACTGTGAGGTGCGAAAGCGGAAGCCAAAGTGAAATGCCGGAAAGGCGATTGTCCAGCAGCTTGAAAGTTTGCCAGTGAGAGAGATTAGCGAGCAGTAGCCCGGCTCAGAGTTGCTCATGGCCAACAGCAGCCCCGCTCCCGCTGAGAAACTAGGTTTCGTGGACAGGTTGGCAGATCTGGCACGGCCCGAGCTGCTTCCGAAAACTTCGGCAAAGTGGATTTCGGAGGCGCGGGCCACCGGCCTTACAGGGCAGCAGGCCGTGACAGCGTGGTTGCACTTGAGCAAGACCGAGTGCACGAGCTGCTGGATCAGCAGATCCACAGTTGCCGTCGTGATCCTTGTCGTTGCTGTTTCCACGCTTGACGAAGGAGGCAAACATCCTTGAGCAGTGATTCGGCGGCGCTGCCATCTAGGGGTTCCATGGTGTAATGGTGAGCACTCTGGACTCTGAATCCAGCGATCCGAGTTCAAATCTCGGTGGAGCCTTTTCGCTGGCAGCGTGAGCGATCGTCTTTGACAAAACTGCCGGTTTCGCAAATTCTTGCACCCATGATGGATGTGGGCTGGTTTGCGACACTCCCCGGCGTCAAGCGCGCGAGCTACTTTTGCTCTACCCTGTACCACCCAAGTATTCCCTGCCACGGGCGCAGCAGCAAGAGACCAGATTCTGAGAGCGTTGCTGCAAGTGTGAATGCAGGACAGCTCAGGCCTGGCCTAAAGCAGGCCGCCCTGCTGGTTCCGTGGTGTAACGGTTAGCACTCTGGACTTTGAATCCAGCGATCCGAGTTCGAATCTCGGCGGAACCTCGACTCGTTTCGTCCCGTCCCTTGTTTAAATTGGGACGTGCGAGTGAAATCTGCCTACGGGCCAATTGTAAGAGCCGCCCTTTTCGCACCTTTGAGTCAGATCTCGTCACATTTCTGCCAGAACGGCGAGCGCAGAATGATCCCGATGCCGAGGTGGAGTCTTAAGCTCGTCACTGGTGCCTGCTTTTGCTCTCTCCTGAACCACGGATGTGTTTTCTTCGAAGGACACAGCATTGAGAGACAAGCTGCCGTCAAGCGGTGTTGTTTTTGGAGCTCCTCTCTGCGTTCCCCAGACAGCTGGTGAAAAGGTGACAGCAATTGGAACGAGGCGCATGCTGGAGAGGTGCTCTTTTCTTGAATTTGATTCAACGATTCACACTTTCCCAAACAATTCACAGTAACAGCTGGACATAGAGAAACAGCAATTTTACGAGGGAGAGGAGCAGCAAAGCCAGGCCCCAAGCCTTACCATTCAACCAGTTTTCAGGGAAATCAGGAACCTCAAATCCCAGTTTCAATCACTACAAAACGGTAACAACGACATTTGCACACACAAGACAGTCCAGCGACATAAAAAACAGTGCATACAATACAGACTCCCGGAGAGCCAGGGACACGTGCTCTTGAACACGATCCGTCTGAGATCTCACTTTGCTTAAAAGCATTGCTCAGCGCAGCGCCGTCACAGCCATGGCCGCCGATCAGGGAGACAAACAGCAGCGGCGCTGTTCGAATAGGCAGCTGTAGTGCAGATGCGCGACTTGTCCGACAGCTGTACTGAGCAGGAAGGTAAACTGTGAGGTGCGAAAGCGGAAGCCAAAGTGAAATGCCGGAAAGGCGATTGTCCAGCAGCTTGAAAGTTTGCCAGTGAGAGAGATTAGCGAGCAGTAGCCCGGCTCAGAGTTGCTCATGGCCAACAGCAGCCCCGCTCCCGCTGAGAAACTAGGTTTCGTGGACAGGTTGGCAGATCTGGCACGGCCCGAGCTGCTTCCGAAAACTTCGGCAAAGTGGATTTCGGAGGCGCGGGCCACCGGCCTTACAGGGCAGCAGGCCGTGACAGCGTGGTTGCACTTGAGCAAGACCGAGTGCACGAGCTGCTGGATCAGCAGATCCACAGTTGCCGTCGTGATCCTTGTCGTTGCTGTTTCCACGCTTGACGAAGGAGGCAAACATCCTTGAGCAGTGATTCGGCGGCGCTGCCATCTAGGGGTTCCATGGTGTAATGGTGAGCACTCTGGACTCTGAATCCAGCGATCCGAGTTCAAATCTCGGTGGAGCCTTTTCGCTGGCAGCGTGAGCGATCGTCTTTGACAAAACTGCCGGTTTCGCAAATTCTTGCACCCATGATGGATGTGGGCTGGTTTGCGACACTCCCCGGCGTCAAGCGCGCGAGCTACTTTTGCTCTACCCTGTACCACCCAAGTATTCCCTGCCACGGGCGCAGCAGCAAGAGACCAGATTCTGAGAGCGTTGCTGCAAGTGTGAATGCAGGACAGCTCAGGCCTGGCCTAAAGCAGGCCGCCCTGCTGGTTCCGTGGTGTAACGGTTAGCACTCTGGACTTTGAATCCAGCGATCCGAGTTCGAATCTCGGCGGAACCTCGACTCGTTTCGTCCCGTCCCTTGTTTAAATTGGGACGTGCGAGTGAAATCTGCCTACGGGCCAATTGTAAGAGCCGCCCTTTTCGCACCTTTGAGTCAGATCTCGTCACATTTCTGCCAGAACGGCGAGCGCAGAATGATCCCGATGCCGAGGTGGAGTCTTAAGCTCGTCACTGGTGCCTGCTTTTGCTCTCTCCTGAACCACGGATGTGTTTTCTTCGAAGGACACAGCATTGAGAGACAAGCTGCCGTCAAGCGGTGTTGTTTTTGGAGCTCCTCTCTGCGTTCCCCAGACAGCTGGTGAAAAGGTGACAGCAATTGGAACGAGGCGCATGCTGGAGAGGTGCTCTTTTCTTGAATTTGATTCAACGATTCACACTTTCCCAAACAATTCACAGTAACAGCTGGACATAGAGAAACAGCAATTTTACGAGGGAGAGGAGCAGCAAAGCCAGGCCCCAAGCCTTACCATTCAACCAGTTTTCAGGGAAATCAGGAACCTCAAATCCCAGTTTCAATCACTACAAAACGGTAACAACGACATTTGCACACACAAGACAGTCCAGCGACATAAAAAACAGTGCATACAATACAGACTCCCGGAGAGCCAGGGACACGTGCTCTTGAACACGATCCGTCTGAGATCTCACTTTGCTTAAAAGCATTGCTCAGCGCAGCGCCGTCACAGCCATGGCCGCCGATCAGGGAGACAAACAGCAGCGGCGCTGTTCGACTAGGCAGCTGTAGTGCAGATGCGCGACTTGTCCGACAGCTGTACTGAGCAGGAAGGTAAACTGTGAGGTGCGAAAGCGGAAGCCAAAGTGAAATGCCGGAAAGGCGATTGTCCAGCAGCTTGAAAGTTTGCCAGTGAGAGAGATTAGCGAGCAGTAGCCCGGCTCAGAGTTGCTCATGGCCAACAGCAGCCCCGCTCCCGCTGAGAAACTAGGTTTCGTGGACAGGTTGGCAGATCTGGCACGGCCCGAGCTGCTTCCGAAAACTTCGGCAAAGTGGATTTCGGAGGCGCGGGCCACCGGCCTTACAGGGCAGCAGGCCGTGACAGCGTGGTTGCACTTGAGCAAGACCGAGTGCACGAGCTGCTGGATCAGCAGATCCACAGTTGCCGTCGTGATCCTTGTCGTTGCTGTTTCCACGCTTGACGAAGGAGGCAAACATCCTTGAGCAGTGATTCGGCGGCGCTGCCATCTAGGGGTTCCATGGTGTAATGGTGAGCACTCTGGACTCTGAATCCAGCGATCCGAGTTCAAATCTCGGTGGAGCCTTTTCGCTGGCAGCGTGAGCGATCGTCTTTGACAAAACTGCCGGTTTCGCAAATTCTTGCACCCATGATGGATGTGGGCTGGTTTGCGACACTCCCCGGCGTCAAGCGCGCGAGCTACTTTTGCTCTACCCTGTACCACCCAAGTATTCCCTGCCACGGGCGCAGCAGCAAGAGACCAGATTCTGAGAGCGTTGCTGCAAGTGTGAATGCAGGACAGCTCAGGCCTGGCCTAAAGCAGGCCGCCCTGCTGGTTCCGTGGTGTAACGGTTAGCACTCTGGACTTTGAATCCAGCGATCCGAGTTCGAATCTCGGCGGAACCTCGACTCGTTTCGTCCCGTCCCTTGTTTAAATTGGGACGTGCGAGTGAAATCTGCCTACGGGCCAATTGTAAGAGCCGCCCTTTTCGCACCTTTGAGTCAGATCTCGTCACATTTCTGCCAGAACGGCGAGCGCAGAATGATCCCGATGCCGAGGTGGAGTCTTAAGCTCGTCACTGGTGCCTGCTTTTGCTCTCTCCTGAACCACGGATGTGTTTTCTTCGAAGGACACAGCATTGAGAGACAAGCTGCCGTCAAGCGGTGTTGTTTTTGGAGCTCCTCTCTGCGTTCCCCAGACAGCTGGTGAAAAGGTGACAGCAATTGGAACGAGGCGCATGCTGGAGAGGTGCTCTTTTCTTGAATTTGATTCAACGATTCACACTTTCCCAAACAATTCACAGTAACAGCTGGACATAGAGAAACAGCAATTTTACGAGGGAGAGGAGCAGCAAAGCCAGGCCCCAAGCCTTACCATTCAACCAGTTTTCAGGGAAATCAGGAACCTCAAATCCAGTTTCAATCACTACAAAACGGTAACAACGACATTTGCACACACAAGACAGTCCAGCGACATAAAAAACAGTGCATACAATACAGACTCCCGGAGAGCCAGGGACACGTGCTCTTGAACACGATCCGTCTGAGATCTCACTTTGCTTAAAAGCATTGCTCAGCGCAGCGCCGTCACAGCCATGGCCGCCGATCAGGGAGACAAACAGCAGCGGCGCTGTTCGAATAGGCAGCTGTAGTGCAGATGCGCGACTTGTCCGACAGCTGTACTGAGCAGGAAGGTAAACTGTGAGGTGCGAAAGCGGAAGCCAAAGTGAAATGCCGGAAAGGCGATTGTCCAGCAGCTTGAAAGTTTGCCAGTGAGAGAGATTAGCGAGCAGTAGCCCGGCTCAGAGTTGCTCATGGCCAACAGCAGCCCCGCTCCCGCTGAGAAACTAGGTTTCGTGGACAGGTTGGCAGATCTGGCACGGCCCGAGCTGCTTCCGAAAACTTCGGCAAAGTGGATTTCGGAGGCGCGGGCCACCGGCCTTACAGGGCAGCAGGCCGTGACAGCGTGGTTGCACTTGAGCAAGACCGAGTGCACGAGCTGCTGGATCAGCAGATCCACAGTTGCCGTCGTGATCCTTGTCGTTGCTGTTTCCACGCTTGACGAAGGAGGCAAACATCCTTGAGCAGTGATTCGGCGGCGCTGCCATCTAGGGGTTCCATGGTGTAATGGTGAGCACTCTGGACTCTGAATCCAGCGATCCGAGTTCAAATCTCGGTGGAGCCTTTTCGCTGGCAGCGTGAGCGATCGTCTTTGACAAAACTGCCGGTTTCGCAAATTCTTGCACCCATGATGGATGTGGGCTGGTTTGCGACACTCCCCGGCGTCAAGCGCGCGAGCTACTTTTGCTCTACCCTGTACCACCCAAGTATTCCCTGCCACGGGCGCAGCAGCAAGAGACCAGATTCTGAGAGCGTTGCTGCAAGTGTGAATGCAGGACAGCTCAGGCCTGGCCTAAAGCAGGCCGCCCTGCTGGTTCCGTGGTGTAACGGTTAGCACTCTGGACTTTGAATCCAGCGATCCGAGTTCGAATCTCGGCGGAACCTCGACTCGTTTCGTCCCGTCCCTTGTTTAAATTGGGACGTGCGAGTGAAATCTGCCTACGGGCCAATTGTAAGAGCCGCCCTTTTCGCACCTTTGAGTCAGATCTCGTCACATTTCTGCCAGAACGGCGAGCGCAGAATGATCCCGATGCCGAGGTGGAGTCTTAAGCTCGTCACTGGTGCCTGCTTTTGCTCTCTCCTGAACCACGGATGTGTTTTCTTCGAAGGACACAGCATTGAGAGACAAGCTGCCGTCAAGCGGTGTTGTTTTTGGAGCTCCTCTCTGCGTTCCCCAGACAGCTGGTGAAAAGGTGACAGCAATTGGAACGAGGCGCATGCTGGAGAGGTGCTCTTTTCTTGAATTTGATTCAACGATTCACACTTTCCCAAACAATTCACAGTAACAGCTGGACATAGAGAAACAGCAATTTTACGAGGGAGAGGAGCAGCAAAGCCAGGCCCCAAGCCTTACCATTCAACCAGTTTTCAGGGAAATCAGGAACCTCAAATCCCAGTTTCAATCACTACAAAACGGTAACAACGACATTTGCACACACAAGACAGTCCAGCGACATAAAAAACAGTGCATACAATACAGACTCCCGGAGAGCCAGGGACACGTGCTCTTGAACACGATCCGTCTGAGATCTCACTTTGCTTAAAAGCATTGCTCAGCGCAGCGCCGTCACAGCCATGGCCGCCGATCAGGGAGACAAACAGCAGCGGCGCTGTTCGAATAGGCAGCTGTAGTGCAGATGCGCGACTTGTCCGACAGCTGTACTGAGCAGGAAGGTAAACTGTGAGGTGCGAAAGCGGAAGCCAAAGTGAAATGCCGGAAAGGCGATTGTCCAGCAGCTTGAAAGTTTGCCAGTGAGAGAGATTAGCGAGCAGTAGCCCGGCTCAGAGTTGCTCATGGCCAACAGCAGCCCCGCTCCCGCTGAGAAACTAGGTTTCGTGGACAGGTTGGCAGATCTGGCACGGCCCGAGCTGCTTCCGAAAACTTCGGCAAAGTGGATTTCGGAGGCGCGGGCCACCGGCCTTACAGGGCAGCAGGCCGTGACAGCGTGGTTGCACTTGAGCAAGACCGAGTGCACGAGCTGCTGGATCAGCAGATCCACAGTTGCCGTCGTGATCCTTGTCGTTGCTGTTTCCACGCTTGACGAAGGAGGCAAACATCCTTGAGCAGTGATTCGGCGGCGCTGCCATCTAGGGGTTCCATGGTGTAATGGTGAGCACTCTGGACTCTGAATCCAGCGATCCGAGTTCAAATCTCGGTGGAGCCTTTTCGCTGGCAGCGTGAGCGATCGTCTTTGACAAAACTGCCGGTTTCGCAAATTCTTGCACCCATGATGGATGTGGGCTGGTTTGCGACACTCCCCGGCGTCAAGCGCGCGAGCTACTTTTGCTCTACCCTGTACCACCCAAGTATTCCCTGCCACGGGCGCAGCAGCAAGAGACCAGATTCTGAGAGCGTTGCTGCAAGTGTGAATGCAGGACAGCTCAGGCCTGGCCTAAAGCAGGCCGCCCTGCTGGTTCCGTGGTGTAACGGTTAGCACTCTGGACTTTGAATCCAGCGACCCGAGTTCGAATCTCGGCGGAACCTCGACTCGTTTCGTCCCGTCCCTTGTTTAAATTGGGACGTGCGAGTGAAATCTGCCTACGGGCCAATTGTAAGAGCCGCCCTTTTCGCACCTTTGAGTCAGATCTCGTCACATTTCTGCCAGAACGGCGAGCGCAGAATGATCCCGATGCCGAGGTGGAGTCTTAAGCTCGTCACTGGTGCCTGCTTTTGCTCTCTCCTGAACCACGGATGTGTTTTCTTCGAAGGACACAGCATTGAGAGACAAGCTGCCGTCAAGCGGTGTTGTTTTTGGAGCTCCTCTCTGCGTTCCCCAGACAGCTGGTGAAAAGGTGACAGCAATTGGAACGAGGCGCATGCTGGAGAGGTGCTCTTTTCTTGAATTTGATTCAACGATTCACACTTTCCCAAACAATTCACAGTAACAGCTGGACATAGAGAAACAGCAATTTTACGAGGGAGAGGAGCAGCAAAGCCAGGCCCCAAGCCTTACCATTCAACCAGTTTTCAGGGAAATCAGGAACCTCAAATCCCAGTTTCAATCACTACAAAACGGTAACAACGACATTTGCACACACAAGACAGTCCAGCGACATAAAAAACAGTGCATACAATACAGACTCCCGGAGAGCCAGGGACACGTGCTCTTGAACACGATCCGTCTGAGATCTCACTTTGCTTAAAAGCATTGCTCAGCGCAGCGCCGTCACAGCCATGGCCGCCGATCAGGGAGACAAACAGCAGCGGCGCTGTTCGAATAGGCAGCTGTAGTGCAGATGCGCGACTTGTCCGACAGCTGTACTGAGCAGGAAGGTAAACTGTGAGGTGCGAAAGCGGAAGCCAAAGTGAAATGCCGGAAAGGCGATTGTCCAGCAGCTTGAAAGTTTGCCAGTGAGAGAGATTAGCGAGCAGTAGCCCGGCTCAGAGTTGCTCATGGCCAACAGCAGCCCCGCTCCCGCTGAGAAACTAGGTTTCGTGGACAGGTTGGCAGATCTGGCACGGCCCGAGCTGCTTCCGAAAACTTCGGCAAAGTGGATTTCGGAGGCGCGGGCCACCGGCCTTACAGGGCAGCAGGCCGTGACAGCGTGGTTGCACTTGAGCAAGACCGAGTGCACGAGCTGCTGGATCAGCAGATCCACAGTTGCCGTCGTGATCCTTGTCGTTGCTGTTTCCACGCTTGACGAAGGAGGCAAACATCCTTGAGCAGTGATTCGGCGGCGCTGCCATCTAGGGGTTCCATGGTGTAATGGTGAGCACTCTGGACTCTGAATCCAGCGATCCGAGTTCAAATCTCGGTGGAGCCTTTTCGCTGGCAGCGTGAGCGATCGTCTTTGACAAAACTGCCGGTTTCGCAAATTCTTGCACCCATGATGGATGTGGGCTGGTTTGCGACACTCCCCGGCGTCAAGCGCGCGAGCTACTTTTGCTCTACCCTGTACCACCCAAGTATTCCCTGCCACGGGCGCAGCAGCAAGAGACCAGATTCTGAGAGCGTTGCTGCAAGTGTGAATGCAGGACAGCTCAGGCCTGGCCTAAAGCAGGCCGCCCTGCTGGTTCCGTGGTGTAACGGTTAGCACTCTGGACTTTGAATCCAGCGATCCGAGTTCGAATCTCGGCGGAACCTCGACTCGTTTCGTCCCGTCCCTTGTTTAAATTGGGACGTGCGAGTGAAATCTGCCTACGGGCCAATTGTAAGAGCCGCCCTTTTCGCACCTTTGAGTCAGATCTCGTCACATTTCTGCCAGAACGGCGAGCGCAGAATGATCCCGATGCCGAGGTGGAGTCTTAAGCTCGTCACTGGTGCCTGCTTTTGCTCTCTCCTGAACCACGGATGTGTTTTCTTCGAAGGACACAGCATTGAGAGACAAGCTGCCGTCAAGCGGTGTTGTTTTTGGAGCTCCTCTCTGCGTTCCCCAGACAGCTGGTGAAAAGGTGACAGCAATTGGAACGAGGCGCATGCTGGAGAGGTGCTCTTTTCTTGAATTTGATTCAACGATTCACACTTTCCCAAACAATTCACAGTAACAGCTGGACATAGAGAAACAGCAATTTTACGAGGGAGAGGAGCAGCAAAGCCAGGCCCCAAGCCTTACCATTCAACCAGTTTTCAGGGAAATCAGGAACCTCAAATCCCAGTTTCAATCACTACAAAACGGTAACAACGACATTTGCACACACAAGACAGTCCAGCGACATAAAAAACAGTGCATACAATACAGACTCCCGGAGAGCCAGGGACACGTGCTCTTGAACACGATCCGTCTGAGATCTCACTTTGCTTAAAAGCATTGCTCAGCGCAGCGCCGTCACAGCCATGGCCGCCGATCAGGGAGACAAACAGCAGCGGCGCTGTTCGAATAGGCAGCTGTAGTGCAGATGCGCGACTTGTCCGACAGCTGTACTGAGCAGGAAGGTAAACTGTGAGGTGCGAAAGCGGAAGCCAAAGTGAAATGCCGGAAAGGCGATTGTCCAGCAGCTTGAAAGTTTGCCAGTGAGAGAGATTAGCGAGCAGTAGCCCGGCTCAGAGTTGCTCATGGCCAACAGCAGCCCCGCTCCCGCTGAGAAACTAGGTTTCGTGGACAGGTTGGCAGATCTGGCACGGCCCGAGCTGCTTCCGAAAACTTCGGCAAAGTGGATTTCGGAGGCGCGGGCCACCGGCCTTACAGGGCAGCAGGCCGTGACAGCGTGGTTGCACTTGAGCAAGACCGAGTGCACGAGCTGCTGGATCAGCAGATCCACAGTTGCCGTCGTGATCCTTGTCGTTGCTGTTTCCACGCTTGACGAAGGAGGCAAACATCCTTGAGCAGTGATTCGGCGGCGCTGCCATCTAGGGGTTCCATGGTGTAATGGTGAGCACTCTGGACTCTGAATCCAGCGATCCGAGTTCAAATCTCGGTGGAGCCTTTTCGCTGGCAGCGTGAGCGATCGTCTTTGACAAAACTGCCGGTTTCGCAAATTCTTGCACCCATGATGGATGTGGGCTGGTTTGCGACACTCCCCGGCGTCAAGCGCGCGAGCTACTTTTGCTCTACCCTGTACCACCCAAGTATTCCCTGCCACGGGCGCAGCAGCAAGAGACCAGATTCTGAGAGCGTTGCTGCAAGTGTGAATGCAGGACAGCTCAGGCCTGGCCTAAAGCAGGCCGCCCTGCTGGTTCCGTGGTGTAACGGTTAGCACTCTGGACTTTGAATCCAGCGACCCGAGTTCGAATCTCGGCGGAACCTCGACTCGTTTCGTCCCGTCCCTTGTTTAAATTGGGACGTGCGAGTGAAATCTGCCTACGGGCCAATTGTAAGAGCCGCCCTTTTCGCACCTTTGAGTCAGATCTCGTCACATTTCTGCCAGAACGGCGAGCGCAGAATGATCCCGATGCCGAGGTGGAGTCTTAAGCTCGTCACTGGTGCCTGCTTTTGCTCTCTCCTGAACCACGGATGTGTTTTCTTCGAAGGACACAGCATTGAGAGACAAGCTGCCGTCAAGCGGTGTTGTTTTTGGAGCTCCTCTCTGCGTTCCCCAGACAGCTGGTGAAAAGGTGACAGCAATTGGAACGAGGCGCATGCTGGAGAGGTGCTCTTTTCTTGAATTTGATTCAACGATTCACACTTTCCCAAACAATTCACAGTAACAGCTGGACATAGAGAAACAGCAATTTTACGAGGGAGAGGAGCAGCAAAGCCAGGCCCCAAGCCTTACCATTCAACCAGTTTTCAGGGAAATCAGGAACCTCAAATCCCAGTTTCAATCACTACAAAACGGTAACAACGACATTTGCACACACAAGACAGTCCAGCGACATAAAAAACAGTGCATACAATACAGACTCCCGGAGAGCCAGGGACACGTGCTCTTGAACACGATCCGTCTGAGATCTCACTTTGCTTAAAAGCATTGCTCAGCGCAGCGCCGTCACAGCCATGGCCGCCGATCAGGGAGACAAACAGCAGCGGCGCTGTTCGAATAGGCAGCTGTAGTGCAGATGCGCGACTTGTCCGACAGCTGTACTGAGCAGGAAGGTAAACTGTGAGGTGCGAAAGCGGAAGCCAAAGTGAAATGCCGGAAAGGCGATTGTCCAGCAGCTTGAAAGTTTGCCAGTGAGAGAGATTAGCGAGCAGTAGCCCGGCTCAGAGTTGCTCATGGCCAACAGCAGCCCCGCTCCCGCTGAGAAACTAGGTTTCGTGGACAGGTTGGCAGATCTGGCACGGCCCGAGCTGCTTCCGAAAACTTCGGCAAAGTGGATTTCGGAGGCGCGGGCCACCGGCCTTACAGGGCAGCAGGCCGTGACAGCGTGGTTGCACTTGAGCAAGACCGAGTGCACGAGCTGCTGGATCAGCAGATCCACAGTTGCCGTCGTGATCCTTGTCGTTGCTGTTTCCACGCTGACGAAGGAGGCAAACATCCTTGAGCAGTGATTCGGCGGCGCTGCCATCTAGGGGTTCCATGGTGTAATGGTGAGCACTCTGGACTCTGAATCCAGCGATCCGAGTTCAAATCTCGGTGGAGCCTTTTCGCTGGCAGCGTGAGCGATCGTCTTTGACAAAACTGCCGGTTTCGCAAATTCTTGCACCCATGATGGATGTGGGCTGGTTTGCGACACTCCCCGGCGTCAAGCGCGCGAGCTACTTTTGCTCTACCCTGTACCACCCAAGTATTCCCTGCCACGGGCGCAGCAGCAAGAGACCAGATTCTGAGAGCGTTGCTGCAAGTGTGAATGCAGGACAGCTCAGGCCTGGCCTAAAGCAGGCCGCCCTGCTGGTTCCGTGGTGTAACGGTTAGCACTCTGGACTTTGAATCCAGCGACCCGAGTTCGAATCTCGGCGGAACCTCGACTCGTTTCGTCCCGTCCCTTGTTTAAATTGGGACGTGCGAGTGAAATCTGCCTACGGGCCAATTGTAAGAGCCGCCCTTTTCGCACCTTTGAGTCAGATCTCGTCACATTTCTGCCAGAACGGCGAGCGCAGAATGATCCCGATGCCGAGGTGGAGTCTTAAGCTCGTCACTGGTGCCTGCTTTTGCTCTCTCCTGAACCACGGATGTGTTTTCTTCGAAGGACACAGCATTGAGAGACAAGCTGCCGTCAAGCGGTGTTGTTTTTGGAGCTCCTCTCTGCGTTCCCCAGACAGCTGGTGAAAAGGTGACAGCAATTGGAACGAGGCGCATGCTGGAGAGGTGCTCTTTTCTTGAATTTGATTCAACGATTCACACTTTCCCAAACAATTCACAGTAACAGCTGGACATAGAGAAACAGCAATTTTACGAGGGAGAGGAGCAGCAAAGCCAGGCCCCAAGCCTTACCATTCAACCAGTTTTCAGGGAAATCAGGAACCTCAAATCCCAGTTTCAATCACTACAAAACGGTAACAACGACATTTGCACACACAAGACAGTCCAGCGACATAAAAAACAGTGCATACAATACAGACTCCCGGAGAGCCAGGGACACGTGCTCTTGAACACGATCCGTCTGAGATCTCACTTTGCTTAAAAGCATTGCTCAGCGCAGCGCCGTCACAGCCATGGCCGCCGATCAGGGAGACAAACAGCAGCGGCGCTGTTCGAATAGGCAGCTGTAGTGCAGATGCGCGACTTGTCCGACAGCTGTACTGAGCAGGAAGGTAAACTGTGAGGTGCGAAAGCGGAAGCCAAAGTGAAATGCCGGAAAGGCGATTGTCCAGCAGCTTGAAAGTTTGCCAGTGAGAGAGATTAGCGAGCAGTAGCCCGGCTCAGAGTTGCTCATGGCCAACAGCAGCCCCGCTCCCGCTGAGAAACTAGGTTTCGTGGACAGGTTGGCAGATCTGGCACGGCCCGAGCTGCTTCCGAAAACTTCGGCAAAGTGGATTTCGGAGGCGCGGGCCACCGGCCTTACAGGGCAGCAGGCCGTGACAGCGTGGTTGCACTTGAGCAAGACCGAGTGCACGAGCTGCTGGATCAGCAGATCCACAGTTGCCGTCGTGATCCTTGTCGTTGCTGTTTCCACGCTTGACGAAGGAGGCAAACATCCTTGAGCAGTGATTCGGCGGCGCTGCCATCTAGGGGTTCCATGGTGTAATGGTGAGCACTCTGGACTCTGAATCCAGCGATCCGAGTTCAAATCTCGGTGGAGCCTTTTCGCTGGCAGCGTGAGCGATCGTCTTTGACAAAACTGCCGGTTTCGCAAATTCTTGCACCCATGATGGATGTGGGCTGGTTTGCGACACTCCCCGGCGTCAAGCGCGCGAGCTACTTTTGCTCTACCCTGTACCACCCAAGTATTCCCTGCCACGGGCGCAGCAGCAAGAGACCAGATTCTGAGAGCGTTGCTGCAAGTGTGAATGCAGGACAGCTCAGGCCTGGCCTAAAGCAGGCCGCCCTGCTGGTTCCGTGGTGTAACGGTTAGCACTCTGGACTTTGAATCCAGCGACCCGAGTTCGAATCTCGGCGGAACCTCGACTCGTTTCGTCCCGTCCCTTGTTTAAATTGGGACGTGCGAGTGAAATCTGCCTACGGGCCAATTGTAAGAGCCGCCCTTTTCGCACCTTTGAGTCAGATCTCGTCACATTTCTGCCAGAACGGCGAGCGCAGAATGATCCCGATGCCGAGGTGGAGTCTTAAGCTCGTCACTGGTGCCTGCTTTTGCTCTCTCCTGAACCACGGATGTGTTTTCTTCGAAGGACACAGCATTGAGAGACAAGCTGCCGTCAAGCGGTGTTGTTTTTGGAGCTCCTCTCTGCGTTCCCCAGACAGCTGGTGAAAAGGTGACAGCAATTGGAACGAGGCGCATGCTGGAGAGGTGCTCTTTTCTTGAATTTGATTCAACGATTCACACTTTCCCAAACAATTCACAGTAACAGCTGGACATAGAGAAACAGCAATTTTACGAGGGAGAGGAGCAGCAAAGCCAGGCCCCAAGCCTTACCATTCAACCAGTTTTCAGGGAAATCAGGAACCTCAAATCCCAGTTTCAATCACTACAAAACGGTAACAACGACATTTGCACACACAAGACAGTCCAGCGACATAAAAAACAGTGCATACAATACAGACTCCCGGAGAGCCAGGGACACGTGCTCTTGAACACGATCCGTCTGAGATCTCACTTTGCTTAAAAGCATTGCTCAGCGCAGCGCCGTCACAGCCATGGCCGCCGATCAGGGAGACAAACAGCAGCGGCGCTGTTCGAATAGGCAGCTGTAGTGCAGATGCGCGACTTGTCCGACAGCTGTACTGAGCAGGAAGGTAAACTGTGAGGTGCGAAAGCGGAAGCCAAAGTGAAATGCCGGAAAGGCGATTGTCCAGCAGCTTGAAAGTTTGCCAGTGAGAGAGATTAGCGAGCAGTAGCCCGGCTCAGAGTTGCTCATGGCCAACAGCAGCCCCGCTCCCGCTGAGAAACTAGGTTTCGTGGACAGGTTGGCAGATCTGGCACGGCCCGAGCTGCTTCCGAAAACTTCGGCAAAGTGGATTTCGGAGGCGCGGGCCACCGGCCTTACAGGGCAGCAGGCCGTGACAGCGTGGTTGCACTTGAGCAAGACCGAGTGCACGAGCTGCTGGATCAGCAGATCCACAGTTGCCGTCGTGATCCTTGTCGTTGCTGTTTCCACGCTTGACGAAGGAGGCAAACATCCTTGAGCAGTGATTCGGCGGCGCTGCCATCTAGGGGTTCCATGGTGTAATGGTGAGCACTCTGGACTCTGAATCCAGCGATCCGAGTTCAAATCTCGGTGGAGCCTTTTCGCTGGCAGCGTGAGCGATCGTCTTTGACAAAACTGCCGGTTTCGCAAATTCTTGCACCCATGATGGATGTGGGCTGGTTTGCGACACTCCCCGGCGTCAAGCGCGCGAGCTACTTTTGCTCTACCCTGTACCACCCAAGTATTCCCTGCCACGGGCGCAGCAGCAAGAGACCAGATTCTGAGAGCGTTGCTGCAAGTGTGAATGCAGGACAGCTCAGGCCTGGCCTAAAGCAGGCCGCCCTGCTGGTTCCGTGGTGTAACGGTTAGCACTCTGGACTTTGAATCCAGCGATCCGAGTTCGAATCTCGGCGGAACCTCGACTCGTTTCGTCCCGTCCCTTGTTTAAATTGGGACGTGCGAGTGAAATCTGCCTACGGGCCAATTGTAAGAGCCGCCCTTTTCGCACCTTTGAGTCAGATCTCGTCACATTTCTGCCAGAACGGCGAGCGCAGAATGATCCCGATGCCGAGGTGGAGTCTTAAGCTCGTCACTGGTGCCTGCTTTTGCTCTCTCCTGAACCACGGATGTGTTTTCTTCGAAGGACACAGCATTGAGAGACAAGCTGCCGTCAAGCGGTGTTGTTTTTGGAGCTCCTCTCTGCGTTCCCCAGACAGCTGGTGAAAAGGTGACAGCAATTGGAACGAGGCGCATGCTGGAGAGGTGCTCTTTTCTTGAATTTGATTCAACGATTCACACTTTCCCAAACAATTCACAGTAACAGCTGGACATAGAGAAACAGCAATTTTACGAGGGAGAGGAGCAGCAAAGCCAGGCCCCAAGCCTTACCATTCAACCAGTTTTCAGGGAAATCAGGAACCTCAAATCCCAGTTTCAATCACTACAAAACGGTAACAACGACATTTGCACACACAAGACAGTCCAGCGACATAAAAAACAGTGCATACAATACAGACTCCCGGAGAGCCAGGGACACGTGCTCTTGAACACGATCCGTCTGAGATCTCACTTTGCTTAAAAGCATTGCTCAGCGCAGCGCCGTCACAGCCATGGCCGCCGATCAGGGAGACAAACAGCAGCGGCGCTGTTCGAATAGGCAGCTGTAGTGCAGATGCGCGACTTGTCCGACAGCTGTACTGAGCAGGAAGGTAAACTGTGAGGTGCGAAAGCGGAAGCCAAAGTGAAATGCCGGAAAGGCGATTGTCCAGCAGCTTGAAAGTTTGCCAGTGAGAGAGATTAGCGAGCAGTAGCCCGGCTCAGAGTTGCTCATGGCCAACAGCAGCCCCGCTCCCGCTGAGAAACTAGGTTTCGTGGACAGGTTGGCAGATCTGGCACGGCCCGAGCTGCTTCCGAAAACTTCGGCAAAGTGGATTTCGGAGGCGCGGGCCACCGGCCTTACAGGGCAGCAGGCCGTGACAGCGTGGTTGCACTTGAGCAAGACCGAGTGCACGAGCTGCTGGATCAGCAGATCCACAGTTGCCGTCGTGATCCTTGTCGTTGCTGTTTCCACGCTTGACGAAGGAGGCAAACATCCTTGAGCAGTGATTCGGCGGCGCTGCCATCTAGGGGTTCCATGGTGTAATGGTGAGCACTCTGGACTCTGAATCCAGCGATCCGAGTTCAAATCTCGGTGGAGCCTTTTCGCTGGCAGCGTGAGCGATCGTCTTTGACAAAACTGCCGGTTTCGCAAATTCTTGCACCCATGATGGATGTGGGCTGGTTTGCGACACTCCCCGGCGTCAAGCGCGCGAGCTACTTTTGCTCTACCCTGTACCACCCAAGTATTCCCTGCCACGGGCGCAGCAGCAAGAGACCAGATTCTGAGAGCGTTGCTGCAAGTGTGAATGCAGGACAGCTCAGGCCTGGCCTAAAGCAGGCCGCCCTGCTGGTTCCGTGGTGTAACGGTTAGCACTCTGGACTTTGAATCCAGCGACCCGAGTTCGAATCTCGGCGGAACCTCGACTCGTTTCGTCCCGTCCCTTGTTTAAATTGGGACGTGCGAGTGAAATCTGCCTACGGGCCAATTGTAAGAGCCGCCCTTTTCGCACCTTTGAGTCAGATCTCGTCACATTTCTGCCAGAACGGCGAGCGCAGAATGATCCCGATGCCGAGGTGGAGTCTTAAGCTCGTCACTGGTGCCTGCTTTTGCTCTCTCCTGAACCACGGATGTGTTTTCTTCGAAGGACACAGCATTGAGAGACAAGCTGCCGTCAAGCGGTGTTGTTTTTGGAGCTCCTCTCTGCGTTCCCCAGACAGCTGGTGAAAAGGTGACAGCAATTGGAACGAGGCGCATGCTGGAGAGGTGCTCTTTTCTTGAATTTGATTCAACGATTCACACTTTCCCAAACAATTCACAGTAACAGCTGGACATAGAGAAACAGCAATTTTACGAGGGAGAGGAGCAGCAAAGCCAGGCCCCAAGCCTTACCATTCAACCAGTTTTCAGGGAAATCAGGAACCTCAAATCCCAGTTTCAATCACTACAAAACGGTAACAACGACATTTGCACACACAAGACAGTCCAGCGACATAAAAAACAGTGCATACAATACAGACTCCCGGAGAGCCAGGGACACGTGCTCTTGAACACGATCCGTCTGAGATCTCACTTTGCTTAAAAGCATTGCTCAGCGCAGCGCCGTCACAGCCATGGCCGCCGATCAGGGAGACAAACAGCAGCGGCGCTGTTCGAATAGGCAGCTGTAGTGCAGATGCGCGACTTGTCCGACAGCTGTACTGAGCAGGAAGGTAAACTGTGAGGTGCGAAAGCGGAAGCCAAAGTGAAATGCCGGAAAGGCGATTGTCCAGCAGCTTGAAAGTTTGCCAGTGAGAGAGATTAGCGAGCAGTAGCCCGGCTCAGAGTTGCTCATGGCCAACAGCAGCCCCGCTCCCGCTGAGAAACTAGGTTTCGTGGACAGGTTGGCAGATCTGGCACGGCCCGAGCTGCTTCCGAAAACTTCGGCAAAGTGGATTTCGGAGGCGCGGGCCACCGGCCTTACAGGGCAGCAGGCCGTGACAGCGTGGTTGCACTTGAGCAAGACCGAGTGCACGAGCTGCTGGATCAGCAGATCCACAGTTGCCGTCGTGATCCTTGTCGTTGCTGTTTCCACGCTTGACGAAGGAGGCAAACATCCTTGAGCAGTGATTCGGCGGCGCTGCCATCTAGGGGTTCCATGGTGTAATGGTGAGCACTCTGGACTCTGAATCCAGCGATCCGAGTTCAAATCTCGGTGGAGCCTTTTCGCTGGCAGCGTGAGCGATCGTCTTTGACAAAACTGCCGGTTTCGCAAATTCTTGCACCCATGATGGATGTGGGCTGGTTTGCGACACTCCCCGGCGTCAAGCGCGCGAGCTACTTTTGCTCTACCCTGTACCACCCAAGTATTCCCTGCCACGGGCGCAGCAGCAAGAGACCAGATTCTGAGAGCGTTGCTGCAAGTGTGAATGCAGGACAGCTCAGGCCTGGCCTAAAGCAGGCCGCCCTGCTGGTTCCGTGGTGTAACGGTTAGCACTCTGGACTTTGAATCCAGCGACCCGAGTTCGAATCTCGGCGGAACCTCGACTCGTTTCGTCCCGTCCCTTGTTTAAATTGGGACGTGCGAGTGAAATCTGCCTACGGGCCAATTGTAAGAGCCGCCCTTTTCGCACCTTTGAGTCAGATCTCGTCACATTTCTGCCAGAACGGCGAGCGCAGAATGATCCCGATGCCGAGGTGGAGTCTTAAGCTCGTCACTGGTGCCTGCTTTTGCTCTCTCCTGAACCACGGATGTGTTTTCTTCGAAGGACACAGCATTGAGAGACAAGCTGCCGTCAAGCGGTGTTGTTTTTGGAGCTCCTCTCTGCGTTCCCCAGACAGCTGGTGAAAAGGTGACAGCAATTGGAACGAGGCGCATGCTGGAGAGGTGCTCTTTTCTTGAATTTGATTCAACGATTCACACTTTCCCAAACAATTCACAGTAACAGCTGGACATAGAGAAACAGCAATTTTACGAGGGAGAGGAGCAGCAAAGCCAGGCCCCAAGCCTTACCATTCAACCAGTTTTCAGGGAAATCAGGAACCTCAAATCCCAGTTTCAATCACTACAAAACGGTAACAACGACATTTGCACACACAAGACAGTCCAGCGACATAAAAAACAGTGCATACAATACAGACTCCCGGAGAGCCAGGGACACGTGCTCTTGAACACGATCCGTCTGAGATCTCACTTTGCTTAAAAGCATTGCTCAGCGCAGCGCCGTCACAGCCATGGCCGCCGATCAGGGAGACAAACAGCAGCGGCGCTGTTCGAATAGGCAGCTGTAGTGCAGATGCGCGACTTGTCCGACAGCTGTACTGAGCAGGAAGGTAAACTGTGAGGTGCGAAAGCGGAAGCCAAAGTGAAATGCCGGAAAGGCGATTGTCCAGCAGCTTGAAAGTTTGCCAGTGAGAGAGATTAGCGAGCAGTAGCCCGGCTCAGAGTTGCTCATGGCCAACAGCAGCCCCGCTCCCGCTGAGAAACTAGGTTTCGTGGACAGGTTGGCAGATCTGGCACGGCCCGAGCTGCTTCCGAAAACTTCGGCAAAGTGGATTTCGGAGGCGCGGGCCACCGGCCTTACAGGGCAGCAGGCCGTGACAGCGTGGTTGCACTTGAGCAAGACCGAGTGCACGAGCTGCTGGATCAGCAGATCCACAGTTGCCGTCGTGATCCTTGTCGTTGCTGTTTCCACGCTTGACGAAGGAGGCAAACATCCTTGAGCAGTGATTCGGCGGCGCTGCCATCTAGGGGTTCCATGGTGTAATGGTGAGCACTCTGGACTCTGAATCCAGCGATCCGAGTTCAAATCTCGGTGGAGCCTTTTCGCTGGCAGCGTGAGCGATCGTCTTTGACAAAACTGCCGGTTTCGCAAATTCTTGCACCCATGATGGATGTGGGCTGGTTTGCGACACTCCCCGGCGTCAAGCGCGCGAGCTACTTTTGCTCTACCCTGTACCACCCAAGTATTCCCTGCCACGGGCGCAGCAGCAAGAGACCAGATTCTGAGAGCGTTGCTGCAAGTGTGAATGCAGGACAGCTCAGGCCTGGCCTAAAGCAGGCCGCCCTGCTGGTTCCGTGGTGTAACGGTTAGCACTCTGGACTTTGAATCCAGCGACCCGAGTTCGAATCTCGGCGGAACCTCGACTCGTTTCGTCCCGTCCCTTGTTTAAATTGGGACGTGCGAGTGAAATCTGCCTACGGGCCAATTGTAAGAGCCGCCCTTTTCGCACCTTTGAGTCAGATCTCGTCACATTTCTGCCAGAACGGCGAGCGCAGAATGATCCCGATGCCGAGGTGGAGTCTTAAGCTCGTCACTGGTGCCTGCTTTTGCTCTCTCCTGAACCACGGATGTGTTTTCTTCGAAGGACACAGCATTGAGAGACAAGCTGCCGTCAAGCGGTGTTGTTTTTGGAGCTCCTCTCTGCGTTCCCCAGACAGCTGGTGAAAAGGTGACAGCAATTGGAACGAGGCGCATGCTGGAGAGGTGCTCTTTTCTTGAATTTGATTCAACGATTCACACTTTCCCAAACAATTCACAGTAACAGCTGGACATAGAGAAACAGCAATTTTACGAGGGAGAGGAGCAGCAAAGCCAGGCCCCAAGCCTTACCATTCAACCAGTTTTCAGGGAAATCAGGAACCTCAAATCCCAGTTTCAATCACTACAAAACGGTAACAACGACATTTGCACACACAAGACAGTCCAGCGACATAAAAAACAGTGCATACAATACAGACTCCCGGAGAGCCAGGGACACGTGCTCTTGAACACGATCCGTCTGAGATCTCACTTTGCTTAAAAGCATTGCTCAGCGCAGCGCCGTCACAGCCATGGCCGCCGATCAGGGAGACAAACAGCAGCGGCGCTGTTCGAATAGGCAGCTGTAGTGCAGATGCGCGACTTGTCCGACAGCTGTACTGAGCAGGAAGGTAAACTGTGAGGTGCGAAAGCGGAAGCCAAAGTGAAATGCCGGAAAGGCGATTGTCCAGCAGCTTGAAAGTTTGCCAGTGAGAGAGATTAGCGAGCAGTAGCCCGGCTCAGAGTTGCTCATGGCCAACAGCAGCCCCGCTCCCGCTGAGAAACTAGGTTTCGTGGACAGGTTGGCAGATCTGGCACGGCCCGAGCTGCTTCCGAAAACTTCGGCAAAGTGGATTTCGGAGGCGCGGGCCACCGGCCTTACAGGGCAGCAGGCCGTGACAGCGTGGTTGCACTTGAGCAAGACCGAGTGCACGAGCTGCTGGATCAGCAGATCCACAGTTGCCGTCGTGATCCTTGTCGTTGCTGTTTCCACGCTGACGAAGGAGGCAAACATCCTTGAGCAGTGATTCGGCGGCGCTGCCATCTAGGGGTTCCATGGTGTAATGGTGAGCACTCTGGACTCTGAATCCAGCGATCCGAGTTCAAATCTCGGTGGAGCCTTTTCGCTGGCAGCGTGAGCGATCGTCTTTGACAAAACTGCCGGTTTCGCAAATTCTTGCACCCATGATGGATGTGGGCTGGTTTGCGACACTCCCCGGCGTCAAGCGCGCGAGCTACTTTTGCTCTACCCTGTACCACCCAAGTATTCCCTGCCACGGGCGCAGCAGCAAGAGACCAGATTCTGAGAGCGTTGCTGCAAGTGTGAATGCAGGACAGCTCAGGCCTGGCCTAAAGCAGGCCGCCCTGCTGGTTCCGTGGTGTAACGGTTAGCACTCTGGACTTTGAATCCAGCGACCCGAGTTCGAATCTCGGCGGAACCTCGACTCGTTTCGTCCCGTCCCTTGTTTAAATTGGGACGTGCGAGTGAAATCTGCCTACGGGCCAATTGTAAGAGCCGCCCTTTTCGCACCTTTGAGTCAGATCTCGTCACATTTCTGCCAGAACGGCGAGCGCAGAATGATCCCGATGCCGAGGTGGAGTCTTAAGCTCGTCACTGGTGCCTGCTTTTGCTCTCTCCTGAACCACGGATGTGTTTTCTTCGAAGGACACAGCATTGAGAGACAAGCTGCCGTCAAGCGGTGTTGTTTTTGGAGCTCCTCTCTGCGTTCCCCAGACAGCTGGTGAAAAGGTGACAGCAATTGGAACGAGGCGCATGCTGGAGAGGTGCTCTTTTCTTGAATTTGATTCAACGATTCACACTTTCCCAAACAATTCACAGTAACAGCTGGACATAGAGAAACAGCAATTTTACGAGGGAGAGGAGCAGCAAAGCCAGGCCCCAAGCCTTACCATTCAACCAGTTTTCAGGGAAATCAGGAACCTCAAATCCCAGTTTCAATCACTACAAAACGGTAACAACGACATTTGCACACACAAGACAGTCCAGCGACATAAAAAACAGTGCATACAATACAGACTCCCGGAGAGCCAGGGACACGTGCTCTTGAACACGATCCGTCTGAGATCTCACTTTGCTTAAAAGCATTGCTCAGCGCAGCGCCGTCACAGCCATGGCCGCCGATCAGGGAGACAAACAGCAGCGGCGCTGTTCGAATAGGCAGCTGTAGTGCAGATGCGCGACTTGTCCGACAGCTGTACTGAGCAGGAAGGTAAACTGTGAGGTGCGAAAGCGGAAGCCAAAGTGAAATGCCGGAAAGGCGATTGTCCAGCAGCTTGAAAGTTTGCCAGTGAGAGAGATTAGCGAGCAGTAGCCCGGCTCAGAGTTGCTCATGGCCAACAGCAGCCCCGCTCCCGCTGAGAAACTAGGTTTCGTGGACAGGTTGGCAGATCTGGCACGGCCCGAGCTGCTTCCGAAAACTTCGGCAAAGTGGATTTCGGAGGCGCGGGCCACCGGCCTTACAGGGCAGCAGGCCGTGACAGCGTGGTTGCACTTGAGCAAGACCGAGTGCACGAGCTGCTGGATCAGCAGATCCACAGTTGCCGTCGTGATCCTTGTCGTTGCTGTTTCCACGCTTGACGAAGGAGGCAAACATCCTTGAGCAGTGATTCGGCGGCGCTGCCATCTAGGGGTTCCATGGTGTAATGGTGAGCACTCTGGACTCTGAATCCAGCGATCCGAGTTCAAATCTCGGTGGAGCCTTTTCGCTGGCAGCGTGAGCGATCGTCTTTGACAAAACTGCCGGTTTCGCAAATTCTTGCACCCATGATGGATGTGGGCTGGTTTGCGACACTCCCCGGCGTCAAGCGCGCGAGCTACTTTTGCTCTACCCTGTACCACCCAAGTATTCCCTGCCACGGGCGCAGCAGCAAGAGACCAGATTCTGAGAGCGTTGCTGCAAGTGTGAATGCAGGACAGCTCAGGCCTGGCCTAAAGCAGGCCGCCCTGCTGGTTCCGTGGTGTAACGGTTAGCACTCTGGACTTTGAATCCAGCGACCCGAGTTCGAATCTCGGCGGAACCTCGACTCGTTTCGTCCCGTCCCTTGTTTAAATTGGGACGTGCGAGTGAAATCTGCCTACGGGCCAATTGTAAGAGCCGCCCTTTTCGCACCTTTGAGTCAGATCTCGTCACATTTCTGCCAGAACGGCGAGCGCAGAATGATCCCGATGCCGAGGTGGAGTCTTAAGCTCGTCACTGGTGCCTGCTTTTGCTCTCTCCTGAACCACGGATGTGTTTTCTTCGAAGGACACAGCATTGAGAGACAAGCTGCCGTCAAGCGGTGTTGTTTTTGGAGCTCCTCTCTGCGTTCCCCAGACAGCTGGTGAAAAGGTGACAGCAATTGGAACGAGGCGCATGCTGGAGAGGTGCTCTTTTCTTGAATTTGATTCAACGATTCACACTTTCCCAAACAATTCACAGTAACAGCTGGACATAGAGAAACAGCAATTTTACGAGGGAGAGGAGCAGCAAAGCCAGGCCCCAAGCCTTACCATTCAACCAGTTTTCAGGGAAATCAGGAACCTCAAATCCCAGTTTCAATCACTACAAAACGGTAACAACGACATTTGCACACACAAGACAGTCCAGCGACATAAAAAACAGTGCATACAATACAGACTCCCGGAGAGCCAGGGACACGTGCTCTTGAACACGATCCGTCTGAGATCTCACTTTGCTTAAAAGCATTGCTCAGCGCAGCGCCGTCACAGCCATGGCCGCCGATCAGGGAGACAAACAGCAGCGGCGCTGTTCGAATAGGCAGCTGTAGTGCAGATGCGCGACTTGTCCGACAGCTGTACTGAGCAGGAAGGTAAACTGTGAGGTGCGAAAGCGGAAGCCAAAGTGAAATGCCGGAAAGGCGATTGTCCAGCAGCTTGAAAGTTTGCCAGTGAGAGAGATTAGCGAGCAGTAGCCCGGCTCAGAGTTGCTCATGGCCAACAGCAGCCCCGCTCCCGCTGAGAAACTAGGTTTCGTGGACAGGTTGGCAGATCTGGCACGGCCCGAGCTGCTTCCGAAAACTTCGGCAAAGTGGATTTCGGAGGCGCGGGCCACCGGCCTTACAGGGCAGCAGGCCGTGACAGCGTGGTTGCACTTGAGCAAGACCGAGTGCACGAGCTGCTGGATCAGCAGATCCACAGTTGCCGTCGTGATCCTTGTCGTTGCTGTTTCCACGCTTGACGAAGGAGGCAAACATCCTTGAGCAGTGATTCGGCGGCGCTGCCATCTAGGGGTTCCATGGTGTAATGGTGAGCACTCTGGACTCTGAATCCAGCGATCCGAGTTCAAATCTCGGTGGAGCCTTTTCGCTGGCAGCGTGAGCGATCGTCTTTGACAAAACTGCCGGTTTCGCAAATTCTTGCACCCATGATGGATGTGGGCTGGTTTGCGACACTCCCCGGCGTCAAGCGCGCGAGCTACTTTTGCTCTACCCTGTACCACCCAAGTATTCCCTGCCACGGGCGCAGCAGCAAGAGACCAGATTCTGAGAGCGTTGCTGCAAGTGTGAATGCAGGACAGCTCAGGCCTGGCCTAAAGCAGGCCGCCCTGCTGGTTCCGTGGTGTAACGGTTAGCACTCTGGACTTTGAATCCAGCGACCCGAGTTCGAATCTCGGCGGAACCTCGACTCGTTTCGTCCCGTCCCTTGTTTAAATTGGGACGTGCGAGTGAAATCTGCCTACGGGCCAATTGTAAGAGCCGCCCTTTTCGCACCTTTGAGTCAGATCTCGTCACATTTCTGCCAGAACGGCGAGCGCAGAATGATCCCGATGCCGAGGTGGAGTCTTAAGCTCGTCACTGGTGCCTGCTTTTGCTCTCTCCTGAACCACGGATGTGTTTTCTTCGAAGGACACAGCATTGAGAGACAAGCTGCCGTCAAGCGGTGTTGTTTTTGGAGCTCCTCTCTGCGTTCCCCAGACAGCTGGTGAAAAGGTGACAGCAATTGGAACGAGGCGCATGCTGGAGAGGTGCTCTTTTCTTGAATTTGATTCAACGATTCACACTTTCCCAAACAATTCACAGTAACAGCTGGACATAGAGAAACAGCAATTTTACGAGGGAGAGGAGCAGCAAAGCCAGGCCCCAAGCCTTACCATTCAACCAGTTTTCAGGGAAATCAGGAACCTCAAATCCCAGTTTCAATCACTACAAAACGGTAACAACGACATTTGCACACACAAGACAGTCCAGCGACATAAAAAACAGTGCATACAATACAGACTCCCGGAGAGCCAGGGACACGTGCTCTTGAACACGATCCGTCTGAGATCTCACTTTGCTTAAAAGCATTGCTCAGCGCAGCGCCGTCACAGCCATGGCCGCCGATCAGGGAGACAAACAGCAGCGGCGCTGTTCGAATAGGCAGCTGTAGTGCAGATGCGCGACTTGTCCGACAGCTGTACTGAGCAGGAAGGTAAACTGTGAGGTGCGAAAGCGGAAGCCAAAGTGAAATGCCGGAAAGGCGATTGTCCAGCAGCTTGAAAGTTTGCCAGTGAGAGAGATTAGCGAGCAGTAGCCCGGCTCAGAGTTGCTCATGGCCAACAGCAGCCCCGCTCCCGCTGAGAAACTAGGTTTCGTGGACAGGTTGGCAGATCTGGCACGGCCCGAGCTGCTTCCGAAAACTTCGGCAAAGTGGATTTCGGAGGCGCGGGCCACCGGCCTTACAGGGCAGCAGGCCGTGACAGCGTGGTTGCACTTGAGCAAGACCGAGTGCACGAGCTGCTGGATCAGCAGATCCACAGTTGCCGTCGTGATCCTTGTCGTTGCTGTTTCCACGCTTGACGAAGGAGGCAAACATCCTTGAGCAGTGATTCGGCGGCGCTGCCATCTAGGGGTTCCATGGTGTAATGGTGAGCACTCTGGACTCTGAATCCAGCGATCCGAGTTCAAATCTCGGTGGAGCCTTTTCGCTGGCAGCGTGAGCGATCGTCTTTGACAAAACTGCCGGTTTCGCAAATTCTTGCACCCATGATGGATGTGGGCTGGTTTGCGACACTCCCCGGCGTCAAGCGCGCGAGCTACTTTTGCTCTACCCTGTACCACCCAAGTATTCCCTGCCACGGGCGCAGCAGCAAGAGACCAGATTCTGAGAGCGTTGCTGCAAGTGTGAATGCAGGACAGCTCAGGCCTGGCCTAAAGCAGGCCGCCCTGCTGGTTCCGTGGTGTAACGGTTAGCACTCTGGACTTTGAATCCAGCGACCCGAGTTCGAATCTCGGCGGAACCTCGACTCGTTTCGTCCCGTCCCTTGTTTAAATTGGGACGTGCGAGTGAAATCTGCCTACGGGCCAATTGTAAGAGCCGCCCTTTTCGCACCTTTGAGTCAGATCTCGTCACATTTCTGCCAGAACGGCGAGCGCAGAATGATCCCGATGCCGAGGTGGAGTCTTAAGCTCGTCACTGGTGCCTGCTTTTGCTCTCTCCTGAACCACGGATGTGTTTTCTTCGAAGGACACAGCATTGAGAGACAAGCTGCCGTCAAGCGGTGTTGTTTTTGGAGCTCCTCTCTGCGTTCCCCAGACAGCTGGTGAAAAGGTGACAGCAATTGGAACGAGGCGCATGCTGGAGAGGTGCTCTTTTCTTGAATTTGATTCAACGATTCACACTTTCCCAAACAATTCACAGTAACAGCTGGACATAGAGAAACAGCAATTTTACGAGGGAGAGGAGCAGCAAAGCCAGGCCCCAAGCCTTACCATTCAACCAGTTTTCAGGGAAATCAGGAACCTCAAATCCCAGTTTCAATCACTACAAAACGGTAACAACGACATTTGCACACACAAGACAGTCCAGCGACATAAAAAACAGTGCATACAATACAGACTCCCGGAGAGCCAGGGACACGTGCTCTTGAACACGATCCGTCTGAGATCTCACTTTGCTTAAAAGCATTGCTCAGCGCAGCGCCGTCACAGCCATGGCCGCCGATCAGGGAGACAAACAGCAGCGGCGCTGTTCGAATAGGCAGCTGTAGTGCAGATGCGCGACTTGTCCGACAGCTGTACTGAGCAGGAAGGTAAACTGTGAGGTGCGAAAGCGGAAGCCAAAGTGAAATGCCGGAAAGGCGATTGTCCAGCAGCTTGAAAGTTTGCCAGTGAGAGAGATTAGCGAGCAGTAGCCCGGCTCAGAGTTGCTCATGGCCAACAGCAGCCCCGCTCCCGCTGAGAAACTAGGTTTCGTGGACAGGTTGGCAGATCTGGCACGGCCCGAGCTGCTTCCGAAAACTTCGGCAAAGTGGATTTCGGAGGCGCGGGCCACCGGCCTTACAGGGCAGCAGGCCGTGACAGCGTGGTTGCACTTGAGCAAGACCGAGTGCACGAGCTGCTGGATCAGCAGATCCACAGTTGCCGTCGTGATCCTTGTCGTTGCTGTTTCCACGCTTGACGAAGGAGGCAAACATCCTTGAGCAGTGATTCGGCGGCGCTGCCATCTAGGGGTTCCATGGTGTAATGGTGAGCACTCTGGACTCTGAATCCAGCGATCCGAGTTCAAATCTCGGTGGAGCCTTTTCGCTGGCAGCGTGAGCGATCGTCTTTGACAAAACTGCCGGTTTCGCAAATTCTTGCACCCATGATGGATGTGGGCTGGTTTGCGACACTCCCCGGCGTCAAGCGCGCGAGCTACTTTTGCTCTACCCTGTACCACCCAAGTATTCCCTGCCACGGGCGCAGCAGCAAGAGACCAGATTCTGAGAGCGTTGCTGCAAGTGTGAATGCAGGACAGCTCAGGCCTGGCCTAAAGCAGGCCGCCCTGCTGGTTCCGTGGTGTAACGGTTAGCACTCTGGACTTTGAATCCAGCGACCCGAGTTCGAATCTCGGCGGAACCTCGACTCGTTTCGTCCCGTCCCTTGTTTAAATTGGGACGTGCGAGTGAAATCTGCCTACGGGCCAATTGTAAGAGCCGCCCTTTTCGCACCTTTGAGTCAGATCTCGTCACATTTCTGCCAGAACGGCGAGCGCAGAATGATCCCGATGCCGAGGTGGAGTCTTAAGCTCGTCACTGGTGCCTGCTTTTGCTCTCTCCTGAACCACGGATGTGTTTTCTTCGAAGGACACAGCATTGAGAGACAAGCTGCCGTCAAGCGGTGTTGTTTTTGGAGCTCCTCTCTGCGTTCCCCAGACAGCTGGTGAAAAGGTGACAGCAATTGGAACGAGGCGCATGCTGGAGAGGTGCTCTTTTCTTGAATTTGATTCAACGATTCACACTTTCCCAAACAATTCACAGTAACAGCTGGACATAGAGAAACAGCAATTTTACGAGGGAGAGGAGCAGCAAAGCCAGGCCCCAAGCCTTACCATTCAACCAGTTTTCAGGGAAATCAGGAACCTCAAATCCAGTTTCAATCACTACAAAACGGTAACAACGACATTTGCACACACAAGACAGTCCAGCGACATAAAAAACAGTGCATACAATACAGACTCCCGGAGAGCCAGGGACACGTGCTCTTGAACACGATCCGTCTGAGATCTCACTTTGCTTAAAAGCATTGCTCAGCGCAGCGCCGTCACAGCCATGGCCGCCGGTCAGGGAGACAAACAGCAGCGGCGCTGTTCGAATAGGCAGCTGTAGTGCAGATGCGCGACTTGTCCGACAGCTGTACTGAGCAGGAAGGTAAACTGTGAGGTGCGAAAGCGGAAGCCAAAGTGAAATGCCGGAAAGGCGATTGTCCAGCAGCTTGAAAGTTTGCCAGTGAGAGAGATTAGCGAGCAGTAGCCCGGCTCAGAGTTGCTCATGGCCAACAGCAGCCCCGCTCCCGCTGAGAAACTAGGTTTCGTGGACAGGTTGGCAGATCTGGCACGGCCCGAGCTGCTTCCGAAAACTTCGGCAAAGTGGATTTCGGAGGCGCGGGCCACCGGCCTTACAGGGCAGCAGGCCGTGACAGCGTGGTTGCACTTGAGCAAGACCGAGTGCACGAGCTGCTGGATCAGCAGATCCACAGTTGCCGTCGTGATCCTTGTCGTTGCTGTTTCCACGCCTGACGAAGGAGGCAAACATCCTTGAGCAGTGATTCGGCGGCGCTGCCATCTAGGGGTTCCATGGTGTAATGGTGAGCACTCTGGACTCTGAATCCAGCGATCCGAGTTCAAATCTCGGTGGAGCCTTTTCGCTGGCAGCGTGAGCGATCGTCTTTGACAAAACTGCCGGTTTCGCAAATTCTTGCACCCATGATGGATGTGGGTTGGTTTGCGACACTCCCCGGCGTCAAGCGCGCGAGCTACTTTTGCTCTACCCTGTACCACCCAAGTATTCCCTGCCACGGGCGCAGCAGCAAGAGACCAGATTCTGAGAGCGTTGCTGCAAGTGTGAATGCAGGACAGCTCAGGCCTGGCCTAAAGCAGGCCGCCCTGCTGGTTCCGTGGTGTAACGGTTAGCACTCTGGACTTTGAATCCAGCGACCCGAGTTCGAATCTCGGCGGAACCTCGACTCGTTTCGTCCCGTCCCTTGTTTAAATTGGGACGTGCGAGTGAAATCTGCCTACGGGCCAATTGTAAGAGCCGCCCTTTTCGCACCTTTGAGTCAGATCTCGTCACATTTCTGCCAGAACGGCGAGCGCAGAATGATCCCGATGCCGAGGTGGAGTCTTAAGCTCGTCACTGGTGCCTGCTTTTGCTCTCTCCTGAACCACGGATGTGTTTTCTTCGAAGGACACAGCATTGAGAGACAAGCTGCCGTCAAGCGGTGTTGTTTTTGGAGCTCCTCTCTGCGTTCCCCAGACAGCTGGTGAAAAGGTGACAGCAATTGGAACGAGGCGCATGCTGGAGAGGTGCTCTTTTCTTGAATTTGATTCAACGATTCACACTTTCCCAAACAATTCACAGTAACAGCTGGACATAGAGAAACAGCAATTTTACGAGGGAGAGGAGCAGCAAAGCCAGGCCCCAAGCCTTACCATTCAACCAGTTTTCAGGGAAATCAGGAACCTCAAATCCCAGTTTCAATCACTACAAAACGGTAACAACGACATTTGCACACACAAGACAGTCCAGCGACATAAAAAACAGTGCATACAATACAGACTCCCGGAGAGCCAGGGACACGTGCTCTTGAACACGATCCGTCTGAGATCTCACTTTGCTTAAAAGCATTGCTCAGCGCAGCGCCGTCACAGCCATGGCCGCCGATCAGGGAGACAAACAGCAGCGGCGCTGTTCGAATAGGCAGCTGTAGTGCAGATGCGCGACTTGTCCGACAGCTGTACTGAGCAGGAAGGTAAACTGTGAGGTGCGAAAGCGGAAGCCAAAGTGAAATGCCGGAAAGGCGATTGTCCAGCAGCTTGAAAGTTTGCCAGTGAGAGAGATTAGCGAGCAGTAGCCCGGCTCAGAGTTGCTCATGGCCAACAGCAGCCCCGCTCCCGCTGAGAAACTAGGTTTCGTGGACAGGTTGGCAGATCTGGCACGGCCCGAGCTGCTTCCGAAAACTTCGGCAAAGTGGATTTCGGAGGCGCGGGCCACCGGCCTTACAGGGCAGCAGGCCGTGACAGCGTGGTTGCACTTGAGCAAGACCGAGTGCACGAGCTGCTGGATCAGCAGATCCACAGTTGCCGTCGTGATCCTTGTCGTTGCTGTTTCCACGCTTGACGAAGGAGGCAAACATCCTTGAGCAGTGATTCGGCGGCGCTGCCATCTAGGGGTTCCATGGTGTAATGGTGAGCACTCTGGACTCTGAATCCAGCGATCCGAGTTCAAATCTCGGTGGAGCCTTTTCGCTGGCAGCGTGAGCGATCGTCTTTGACAAAACTGCCGGTTTCGCAAATTCTTGCACCCATGATGGATGTGGGCTGGTTTGCGACACTCCCCGGCGTCAAGCGCGCGAGCTACTTTTGCTCTACCCTGTACCACCCAAGTATTCCCTGCCACGGGCGCAGCAGCAAGAGACCAGATTCTGAGAGCGTTGCTGCAAGTGTGAATGCAGGACAGCTCAGGCCTGGCCTAAAGCAGGCCGCCCTGCTGGTTCCGTGGTGTAACGGTTAGCACTCTGGACTTTGAATCCAGCGACCCGAGTTCGAATCTCGGCGGAACCTCGACTCGTTTCGTCCCGTCCCTTGTTTAAATTGGGACGTGCGAGTGAAATCTGCCTACGGGCCAATTGTAAGAGCCGCCCTTTTCGCACCTTTGAGTCAGATCTCGTCACATTTCTGCCAGAACGGCGAGCGCAGAATGATCCCGATGCCGAGGTGGAGTCTTAAGCTCGTCACTGGTGCCTGCTTTTGCTCTCTCCTGAACCACGGATGTGTTTTCTTCGAAGGACACAGCATTGAGAGACAAGCTGCCGTCAAGCGGTGTTGTTTTTGGAGCTCCTCTCTGCGTTCCCCAGACAGCTGGTGAAAAGGTGACAGCAATTGGAACGAGGCGCATGCTGGAGAGGTGCTCTTTTCTTGAATTTGATTCAACGATTCACACTTTCCCAAACAATTCACAGTAACAGCTGGACATAGAGAAACAGCAATTTTACGAGGGAGAGGAGCAGCAAAGCCAGGCCCCAAGCCTTACCATTCAACCAGTTTTCAGGGAAATCAGGAACCTCAAATCCCAGTTTCAATCACTACAAAACGGTAACAACGACATTTGCACACACAAGACAGTCCAGCGACATAAAAAACAGTGCATACAATACAGACTCCCGGAGAGCCAGGGACACGTGCTCTTGAACACGATCCGTCTGAGATCTCACTTTGCTTAAAAGCATTGCTCAGCGCAGCGCCGTCACAGCCATGGCCGCCGATCAGGGAGACAAACAGCAGCGGCGCTGTTCGAATAGGCAGCTGTAGTGCAGATGCGCGACTTGTCCGACAGCTGTACTGAGCAGGAAGGTAAACTGTGAGGTGCGAAAGCGGAAGCCAAAGTGAAATGCCGGAAAGGCGATTGTCCAGCAGCTTGAAAGTTTGCCAGTGAGAGAGATTAGCGAGCAGTAGCCCGGCTCAGAGTTGCTCATGGCCAACAGCAGCCCCGCTCCCGCTGAGAAACTAGGTTTCGTGGACAGGTTGGCAGATCTGGCACGGCCCGAGCTGCTTCCGAAAACTTCGGCAAAGTGGATTTCGGAGGCGCGGGCCACCGGCCTTACAGGGCAGCAGGCCGTGACAGCGTGGTTGCACTTGAGCAAGACCGAGTGCACGAGCTGCTGGATCAGCAGATCCACAGTTGCCGTCGTGATCCTTGTCGTTGCTGTTTCCACGCTTGACGAAGGAGGCAAACATCCTTGAGCAGTGATTCGGCGGCGCTGCCATCTAGGGGTTCCATGGTGTAATGGTGAGCACTCTGGACTCTGAATCCAGCGATCCGAGTTCAAATCTCGGTGGAGCCTTTTCGCTGGCAGCGTGAGCGATCGTCTTTGACAAAACTGCCGGTTTCGCAAATTCTTGCACCCATGATGGATGTGGGCTGGTTTGCGACACTCCCCGGCGTCAAGCGCGCGAGCTACTTTTGCTCTACCCTGTACCACCCAAGTATTCCCTGCCACGGGCGCAGCAGCAAGAGACCAGATTCTGAGAGCGTTGCTGCAAGTGTGAATGCAGGACAGCTCAGGCCTGGCCTAAAGCAGGCCGCCCTGCTGGTTCCGTGGTGTAACGGTTAGCACTCTGGACTTTGAATCCAGCGACCCGAGTTCGAATCTCGGCGGAACCTCGACTCGTTTCGTCCCGTCCCTTGTTTAAATTGGGACGTGCGAGTGAAATCTGCCTACGGGCCAATTGTAAGAGCCGCCCTTTTCGCACCTTTGAGTCAGATCTCGTCACATTTCTGCCAGAACGGCGAGCGCAGAATGATCCCGATGCCGAGGTGGAGTCTTAAGCTCGTCACTGGTGCCTGCTTTTGCTCTCTCCTGAACCACGGATGTGTTTTCTTCGAAGGACACAGCATTGAGAGACAAGCTGCCGTCAAGCGGTGTTGTTTTTGGAGCTCCTCTCTGCGTTCCCCAGACAGCTGGTGAAAAGGTGACAGCAATTGGAACGAGGCGCATGCTGGAGAGGTGCTCTTTTCTTGAATTTGATTCAACGATTCACACTTTCCCAAACAATTCACAGTAACAGCTGGACATAGAGAAACAGCAATTTTACGAGGGAGAGGAGCAGCAAAGCCAGGCCCCAAGCCTTACCATTCAACCAGTTTTCAGGGAAATCAGGAACCTCAAATCCCAGTTTCAATCACTACAAAACGGTAACAACGACATTTGCACACACAAGACAGTCCAGCGACATAAAAAACAGTGCATACAATACAGACTCCCGGAGAGCCAGGGACACGTGCTCTTGAACACGATCCGTCTGAGATCTCACTTTGCTTAAAAGCATTGCTCAGCGCAGCGCCGTCACAGCCATGGCCGCCGGTCAGGGAGACAAACAGCAGCGGCGCTGTTCGAATAGGCAGCTGTAGTGCAGATGCGCGACTTGTCCGACAGCTGTACTGAGCAGGAAGGTAAACTGTGAGGTGCGAAAGCGGAAGCCAAAGTGAAATGCCGGAAAGGCGATTGTCCAGCAGCTTGAAAGTTTGCCAGTGAGAGAGATTAGCGAGCAGTAGCCCGGCTCAGAGTTGCTCATGGCCAACAGCAGCCCCGCTCCCGCTGAGAAACTAGGTTTCGTGGACAGGTTGGCAGATCTGGCACGGCCCGAGCTGCTTCCGAAAACTTCGGCAAAGTGGATTTCGGAGGCGCGGGCCACCGGCCTTACAGGGCAGCAGGCCGTGACAGCGTGGTTGCACTTGAGCAAGACCGAGTGCACGAGCTGCTGGATCAGCAGATCCACAGTTGCCGTCGTGATCCTTGTCGTTGCTGTTTCCACGCTTGACGAAGGAGGCAAACATCCTTGAGCAGTGATTCGGCGGCGCTGCCATCTAGGGGTTCCATGGTGTAATGGTGAGCACTCTGGACTCTGAATCCAGCGATCCGAGTTCAAATCTCGGTGGAGCCTTTTCGCTGGCAGCGTGAGCGATCGTCTTTGACAAAACTGCCGGTTTCGCAAATTCTTGCACCCATGATGGATGTGGGTTGGTTTGCGACACTCCCCGGCGTCAAGCGCGCGAGCTACTTTTGCTCTACCCTGTACCACCCAAGTATTCCCTGCCACGGGCGCAGCAGCAAGAGACCAGATTCTGAGAGCGTTGCTGCAAGTGTGAATGCAGGACAGCTCAGGCCTGGCCTAAAGCAGGCCGCCCTGCTGGTTCCGTGGTGTAACGGTTAGCACTCTGGACTTTGAATCCAGCGACCCGAGTTCGAATCTCGGCGGAACCTCGACTCGTTTCGTCCCGTCCCTTGTTTAAATTGGGACGTGCGAGTGAAATCTGCCTACGGGCCAATTGTAAGAGCCGCCCTTTTCGCACCTTTGAGTCAGATCTCGTCACATTTCTGCCAGAACGGCGAGCGCAGAATGATCCCGATGCCGAGGTGGAGTCTTAAGCTCGTCACTGGTGCCTGCTTTTGCTCTCTCCTGAACCACGGATGTGTTTTCTTCGAAGGACACAGCATTGAGAGACAAGCTGCCGTCAAGCGGTGTTGTTTTTGGAGCTCCTCTCTGCGTTCCCCAGACAGCTGGTGAAAAGGTGACAGCAATTGGAACGAGGCGCATGCTGGAGAGGTGCTCTTTTCTTGAATTTGATTCAACGATTCACACTTTCCCAAACAATTCACAGTAACAGCTGGACATAGAGAAACAGCAATTTTACGAGGGAGAGGAGCAGCAAAGCCAGGCCCCAAGCCTTACCATTCAACCAGTTTTCAGGGAAATCAGGAACCTCAAATCCCAGTTTCAATCACTACAAAACGGTAACAACGACATTTGCACACACAAGACAGTCCAGCGACATAAAAAACAGTGCATACAATACAGACTCCCGGAGAGCCAGGGACACGTGCTCTTGAACACGATCCGTCTGAGATCTCACTTTGCTTAAAAGCATTGCTCAGCGCAGCGCCGTCACAGCCATGGCCGCCGATCAGGGAGACAAACAGCAGCGGCGCTGTTCGAATAGGCAGCTGTAGTGCAGATGCGCGACTTGTCCGACAGCTGTACTGAGCAGGAAGGTAAACTGTGAGGTGCGAAAGCGGAAGCCAAAGTGAAATGCCGGAAAGGCGATTGTCCAGCAGCTTGAAAGTTTGCCAGTGAGAGAGATTAGCGAGCAGTAGCCCGGCTCAGAGTTGCTCATGGCCAACAGCAGCCCCGCTCCCGCTGAGAAACTAGGTTTCGTGGACAGGTTGGCAGATCTGGCACGGCCCGAGCTGCTTCCGAAAACTTCGGCAAAGTGGATTTCGGAGGCGCGGGCCACCGGCCTTACAGGGCAGCAGGCCGTGACAGCGTGGTTGCACTTGAGCAAGACCGAGTGCACGAGCTGCTGGATCAGCAGATCCACAGTTGCCGTCGTGATCCTTGTCGTTGCTGTTTCCACGCTGACGAAGGAGGCAAACATCCTTGAGCAGTGATTCGGCGGCGCTGCCATCTAGGGGTTCCATGGTGTAATGGTGAGCACTCTGGACTCTGAATCCAGCGATCCGAGTTCAAATCTCGGTGGAGCCTTTTCGCTGGCAGCGTGAGCGATCGTCTTTGACAAAACTGCCGGTTTCGCAAATTCTTGCACCCATGATGGATGTGGGCTGGTTTGCGACACTCCCCGGCGTCAAGCGCGCGAGCTACTTTTGCTCTACCCTGTACCACCCAAGTATTCCCTGCCACGGGCGCAGCAGCAAGAGACCAGATTCTGAGAGCGTTGCTGCAAGTGTGAATGCAGGACAGCTCAGGCCTGGCCTAAAGCAGGCCGCCCTGCTGGTTCCGTGGTGTAACGGTTAGCACTCTGGACTTTGAATCCAGCGACCCGAGTTCGAATCTCGGCGGAACCTCGACTCGTTTCGTCCCGTCCCTTGTTTAAATTGGGACGTGCGAGTGAAATCTGCCTACGGGCCAATTGTAAGAGCCGCCCTTTTCGCACCTTTGAGTCAGATCTCGTCACATTTCTGCCAGAACGGCGAGCGCAGAATGATCCCGATGCCGAGGTGGAGTCTTAAGCTCGTCACTGGTGCCTGCTTTTGCTCTCTCCTGAACCACGGATGTGTTTTCTTCGAAGGACACAGCATTGAGAGACAAGCTGCCGTCAAGCGGTGTTGTTTTTGGAGCTCCTCTCTGCGTTCCCCAGACAGCTGGTGAAAAGGTGACAGCAATTGGAACGAGGCGCATGCTGGAGAGGTGCTCTTTTCTTGAATTTGATTCAACGATTCACACTTTCCCAAACAATTCACAGTAACAGCTGGACATAGAGAAACAGCAATTTTACGAGGGAGAGGAGCAGCAAAGCCAGGCCCCAAGCCTTACCATTCAACCAGTTTTCAGGGAAATCAGGAACCTCAAATCCCAGTTTCAATCACTACAAAACGGTAACAACGACATTTGCACACACAAGACAGTCCAGCGACATAAAAAACAGTGCATACAATACAGACTCCCGGAGAGCCAGGGACACGTGCTCTTGAACACGATCCGTCTGAGATCTCACTTTGCTTAAAAGCATTGCTCAGCGCAGCGCCGTCACAGCCATGGCCGCCGATCAGGGAGACAAACAGCAGCGGCGCTGTTCGAATAGGCAGCTGTAGTGCAGATGCGCGACTTGTCCGACAGCTGTACTGAGCAGGAAGGTAAACTGTGAGGTGCGAAAGCGGAAGCCAAAGTGAAATGCCGGAAAGGCGATTGTCCAGCAGCTTGAAAGTTTGCCAGTGAGAGAGATTAGCGAGCAGTAGCCCGGCTCAGAGTTGCTCATGGCCAACAGCAGCCCCGCTCCCGCTGAGAAACTAGGTTTCGTGGACAGGTTGGCAGATCTGGCACGGCCCGAGCTGCTTCCGAAAACTTCGGCAAAGTGGATTTCGGAGGCGCGGGCCACCGGCCTTACAGGGCAGCAGGCCGTGACAGCGTGGTTGCACTTGAGCAAGACCGAGTGCACGAGCTGCTGGATCAGCAGATCCACAGTTGCCGTCGTGATCCTTGTCGTTGCTGTTTCCACGCTTGACGAAGGAGGCAAACATCCTTGAGCAGTGATTCGGCGGCGCTGCCATCTAGGGGTTCCATGGTGTAATGGTGAGCACTCTGGACTCTGAATCCAGCGATCCGAGTTCAAATCTCGGTGGAGCCTTTTCGCTGGCAGCGTGAGCGATCGTCTTTGACAAAACTGCCGGTTTCGCAAATTCTTGCACCCATGATGGATGTGGGCTGGTTTGCGACACTCCCCGGCGTCAAGCGCGCGAGCTACTTTTGCTCTACCCTGTACCACCCAAGTATTCCCTGCCACGGGCGCAGCAGCAAGAGACCAGATTCTGAGAGCGTTGCTGCAAGTGTGAATGCAGGACAGCTCAGGCCTGGCCTAAAGCAGGCCGCCCTGCTGGTTCCGTGGTGTAACGGTTAGCACTCTGGACTTTGAATCCAGCGACCCGAGTTCGAATCTCGGCGGAACCTCGACTCGTTTCGTCCCGTCCCTTGTTTAAATTGGGACGTGCGAGTGAAATCTGCCTACGGGCCAATTGTAAGAGCCGCCCTTTTCGCACCTTTGAGTCAGATCTCGTCACATTTCTGCCAGAACGGCGAGCGCAGAATGATCCCGATGCCGAGGTGGAGTCTTAAGCTCGTCACTGGTGCCTGCTTTTGCTCTCTCCTGAACCACGGATGTGTTTTCTTCGAAGGACACAGCATTGAGAGACAAGCTGCCGTCAAGCGGTGTTGTTTTTGGAGCTCCTCTCTGCGTTCCCCAGACAGCTGGTGAAAAGGTGACAGCAATTGGAACGAGGCGCATGCTGGAGAGGTGCTCTTTTCTTGAATTTGATTCAACGATTCACACTTTCCCAAACAATTCACAGTAACAGCTGGACATAGAGAAACAGCAATTTTACGAGGGAGAGGAGCAGCAAAGCCAGGCCCCAAGCCTTACCATTCAACCAGTTTTCAGGGAAATCAGGAACCTCAAATCCCAGTTTCAATCACTACAAAACGGTAACAACGACATTTGCACACACAAGACAGTCCAGCGACATAAAAAACAGTGCATACAATACAGACTCCCGGAGAGCCAGGGACACGTGCTCTTGAACACGATCCGTCTGAGATCTCACTTTGCTTAAAAGCATTGCTCAGCGCAGCGCCGTCACAGCCATGGCCGCCGATCAGGGAGACAAACAGCAGCGGCGCTGTTCGAATAGGCAGCTGTAGTGCAGATGCGCGACTTGTCCGACAGCTGTACTGAGCAGGAAGGTAAACTGTGAGGTGCGAAAGCGGAAGCCAAAGTGAAATGCCGGAAAGGCGATTGTCCAGCAGCTTGAAAGTTTGCCAGTGAGAGAGATTAGCGAGCAGTAGCCCGGCTCAGAGTTGCTCATGGCCAACAGCAGCCCCGCTCCCGCTGAGAAACTAGGTTTCGTGGACAGGTTGGCAGATCTGGCACGGCCCGAGCTGCTTCCGAAAACTTCGGCAAAGTGGATTTCGGAGGCGCGGGCCACCGGCCTTACAGGGCAGCAGGCCGTGACAGCGTGGTTGCACTTGAGCAAGACCGAGTGCACGAGCTGCTGGATCAGCAGATCCACAGTTGCCGTCGTGATCCTTGTCGTTGCTGTTTCCACGCTGACGAAGGAGGCAAACATCCTTGAGCAGTGATTCGGCGGCGCTGCCATCTAGGGGTTCCATGGTGTAATGGTGAGCACTCTGGACTCTGAATCCAGCGATCCGAGTTCAAATCTCGGTGGAGCCTTTTCGCTGGCAGCGTGAGCGATCGTCTTTGACAAAACTGCCGGTTTCGCAAATTCTTGCACCCATGATGGATGTGGGCTGGTTTGCGACACTCCCCGGCGTCAAGCGCGCGAGCTACTTTTGCTCTACCCTGTACCACCCAAGTATTCCCTGCCACGGGCGCAGCAGCAAGAGACCAGATTCTGAGAGCGTTGCTGCAAGTGTGAATGCAGGACAGCTCAGGCCTGGCCTAAAGCAGGCCGCCCTGCTGGTTCCGTGGTGTAACGGTTAGCACTCTGGACTTTGAATCCAGCGACCCGAGTTCGAATCTCGGCGGAACCTCGACTCGTTTCGTCCCGTCCCTTGTTTAAATTGGGACGTGCGAGTGAAATCTGCCTACGGGCCAATTGTAAGAGCCGCCCTTTTCGCACCTTTGAGTCAGATCTCGTCACATTTCTGCCAGAACGGCGAGCGCAGAATGATCCCGATGCCGAGGTGGAGTCTTAAGCTCGTCACTGGTGCCTGCTTTTGCTCTCTCCTGAACCACGGATGTGTTTTCTTCGAAGGACACAGCATTGAGAGACAAGCTGCCGTCAAGCGGTGTTGTTTTTGGAGCTCCTCTCTGCGTTCCCCAGACAGCTGGTGAAAAGGTGACAGCAATTGGAACGAGGCGCATGCTGGAGAGGTGCTCTTTTCTTGAATTTGATTCAACGATTCACACTTTCCCAAACAATTCACAGTAACAGCTGGACATAGAGAAACAGCAATTTTACGAGGGAGAGGAGCAGCAAAGCCAGGCCCCAAGCCTTACCATTCAACCAGTTTTCAGGGAAATCAGGAACCTCAAATCCCAGTTTCAATCACTACAAAACGGTAACAACGACATTTGCACACACAAGACAGTCCAGCGACATAAAAAACAGTGCATACAATACAGACTCCCGGAGAGCCAGGGACACGTGCTCTTGAACACGATCCGTCTGAGATCTCACTTTGCTTAAAAGCATTGCTCAGCGCAGCGCCGTCACAGCCATGGCCGCCGATCAGGGAGACAAACAGCAGCGGCGCTGTTCGAATAGGCAGCTGTAGTGCAGATGCGCGACTTGTCCGACAGCTGTACTGAGCAGGAAGGTAAACTGTGAGGTGCGAAAGCGGAAGCCAAAGTGAAATGCCGGAAAGGCGATTGTCCAGCAGCTTGAAAGTTTGCCAGTGAGAGAGATTAGCGAGCAGTAGCCCGGCTCAGAGTTGCTCATGGCCAACAGCAGCCCCGCTCCCGCTGAGAAACTAGGTTTCGTGGACAGGTTGGCAGATCTGGCACGGCCCGAGCTGCTTCCGAAAACTTCGGCAAAGTGGATTTCGGAGGCGCGGGCCACCGGCCTTACAGGGCAGCAGGCCGTGACAGCGTGGTTGCACTTGAGCAAGACCGAGTGCACGAGCTGCTGGATCAGCAGATCCACAGTTGCCGTCGTGATCCTTGTCGTTGCTGTTTCCACGCTTGACGAAGGAGGCAAACATCCTTGAGCAGTGATTCGGCGGCGCTGCCATCTAGGGGTTCCATGGTGTAATGGTGAGCACTCTGGACTCTGAATCCAGCGATCCGAGTTCAAATCTCGGTGGAGCCTTTTCGCTGGCAGCGTGAGCGATCGTCTTTGACAAAACTGCCGGTTTCGCAAATTCTTGCACCCATGATGGATGTGGGCTGGTTTGCGACACTCCCCGGCGTCAAGCGCGCGAGCTACTTTTGCTCTACCCTGTACCACCCAAGTATTCCCTGCCACGGGCGCAGCAGCAAGAGACCAGATTCTGAGAGCGTTGCTGCAAGTGTGAATGCAGGACAGCTCAGGCCTGGCCTAAAGCAGGCCGCCCTGCTGGTTCCGTGGTGTAACGGTTAGCACTCTGGACTTTGAATCCAGCGACCCGAGTTCGAATCTCGGCGGAACCTCGACTCGTTTCGTCCCGTCCCTTGTTTAAATTGGGACGTGCGAGTGAAATCTGCCTACGGGCCAATTGTAAGAGCCGCCCTTTTCGCACCTTTGAGTCAGATCTCGTCACATTTCTGCCAGAACGGCGAGCGCAGAATGATCCCGATGCCGAGGTGGAGTCTTAAGCTCGTCACTGGTGCCTGCTTTTGCTCTCTCCTGAACCACGGATGTGTTTTCTTCGAAGGACACAGCATTGAGAGACAAGCTGCCGTCAAGCGGTGTTGTTTTTGGAGCTCCTCTCTGCGTTCCCCAGACAGCTGGTGAAAAGGTGACAGCAATTGGAACGAGGCGCATGCTGGAGAGGTGCTCTTTTCTTGAATTTGATTCAACGATTCACACTTTCCCAAACAATTCACAGTAACAGCTGGACATAGAGAAACAGCAATTTTACGAGGGAGAGGAGCAGCAAAGCCAGGCCCCAAGCCTTACCATTCAACCAGTTTTCAGGGAAATCAGGAACCTCAAATCCCAGTTTCAATCACTACAAAACGGTAACAACGACATTTGCACACACAAGACAGTCCAGCGACATAAAAAACAGTGCATACAATACAGACTCCCGGAGAGCCAGGGACACGTGCTCTTGAACACGATCCGTCTGAGATCTCACTTTGCTTAAAAGCATTGCTCAGCGCAGCGCCGTCACAGCCATGGCCGCCGATCAGGGAGACAAACAGCAGCGGCGCTGTTCGAATAGGCAGCTGTAGTGCAGATGCGCGACTTGTCCGACAGCTGTACTGAGCAGGAAGGTAAACTGTGAGGTGCGAAAGCGGAAGCCAAAGTGAAATGCCGGAAAGGCGATTGTCCAGCAGCTTGAAAGTTTGCCAGTGAGAGAGATTAGCGAGCAGTAGCCCGGCTCAGAGTTGCTCATGGCCAACAGCAGCCCCGCTCCCGCTGAGAAACTAGGTTTCGTGGACAGGTTGGCAGATCTGGCACGGCCCGAGCTGCTTCCGAAAACTTCGGCAAAGTGGATTTCGGAGGCGCGGGCCACCGGCCTTACAGGGCAGCAGGCCGTGACAGCGTGGTTGCACTTGAGCAAGACCGAGTGCACGAGCTGCTGGATCAGCAGATCCACAGTTGCCGTCGTGATCCTTGTCGTTGCTGTTTCCACGCTTGACGAAGGAGGCAAACATCCTTGAGCAGTGATTCGGCGGCGCTGCCATCTAGGGGTTCCATGGTGTAATGGTGAGCACTCTGGACTCTGAATCCAGCGATCCGAGTTCAAATCTCGGTGGAGCCTTTTCGCTGGCAGCGTGAGCGATCGTCTTTGACAAAACTGCCGGTTTCGCAAATTCTTGCACCCATGATGGATGTGGGCTGGTTTGCGACACTCCCCGGCGTCAAGCGCGCGAGCTACTTTTGCTCTACCCTGTACCACCCAAGTATTCCCTGCCACGGGCGCAGCAGCAAGAGACCAGATTCTGAGAGCGTTGCTGCAAGTGTGAATGCAGGACAGCTCAGGCCTGGCCTAAAGCAGGCCGCCCTGCTGGTTCCGTGGTGTAACGGTTAGCACTCTGGACTTTGAATCCAGCGACCCGAGTTCGAATCTCGGCGGAACCTCGACTCGTTTCGTCCCGTCCCTTGTTTAAATTGGGACGTGCGAGTGAAATCTGCCTACGGGCCAATTGTAAGAGCCGCCCTTTTCGCACCTTTGAGTCAGATCTCGTCACATTTCTGCCAGAACGGCGAGCGCAGAATGATCCCGATGCCGAGGTGGAGTCTTAAGCTCGTCACTGGTGCCTGCTTTTGCTCTCTCCTGAACCACGGATGTGTTTTCTTCGAAGGACACAGCATTGAGAGACAAGCTGCCGTCAAGCGGTGTTGTTTTTGGAGCTCCTCTCTGCGTTCCCCAGACAGCTGGTGAAAAGGTGACAGCAATTGGAACGAGGCGCATGCTGGAGAGGTGCTCTTTTCTTGAATTTGATTCAACGATTCACACTTTCCCAAACAATTCACAGTAACAGCTGGACATAGAGAAACAGCAATTTTACGAGGGAGAGGAGCAGCAAAGCCAGGCCCCAAGCCTTACCATTCAACCAGTTTTCAGGGAAATCAGGAACCTCAAATCCCAGTTTCAATCACTACAAAACGGTAACAACGACATTTGCACACACAAGACAGTCCAGCGACATAAAAAACAGTGCATACAATACAGACTCCCGGAGAGCCAGGGACACGTGCTCTTGAACACGATCCGTCTGAGATCTCACTTTGCTTAAAAGCATTGCTCAGCGCAGCGCCGTCACAGCCATGGCCGCCGATCAGGGAGACAAACAGCAGCGGCGCTGTTCGAATAGGCAGCTGTAGTGCAGATGCGCGACTTGTCCGACAGCTGTACTGAGCAGGAAGGTAAACTGTGAGGTGCGAAAGCGGAAGCCAAAGTGAAATGCCGGAAAGGCGATTGTCCAGCAGCTTGAAAGTTTGCCAGTGAGAGAGATTAGCGAGCAGTAGCCCGGCTCAGAGTTGCTCATGGCCAACAGCAGCCCCGCTCCCGCTGAGAAACTAGGTTTCGTGGACAGGTTGGCAGATCTGGCACGGCCCGAGCTGCTTCCGAAAACTTCGGCAAAGTGGATTTCGGAGGCGCGGGCCACCGGCCTTACAGGGCAGCAGGCCGTGACAGCGTGGTTGCACTTGAGCAAGACCGAGTGCACGAGCTGCTGGATCAGCAGATCCACAGTTGCCGTCGTGATCCTTGTCGTTGCTGTTTCCACGCTTGACGAAGGAGGCAAACATCCTTGAGCAGTGATTCGGCGGCGCTGCCATCTAGGGGTTCCATGGTGTAATGGTGAGCACTCTGGACTCTGAATCCAGCGATCCGAGTTCAAATCTCGGTGGAGCCTTTTCGCTGGCAGCGTGAGCGATCGTCTTTGACAAAACTGCCGGTTTCGCAAATTCTTGCACCCATGATGGATGTGGGCTGGTTTGCGACACTCCCCGGCGTCAAGCGCGCGAGCTACTTTTGCTCTACCCTGTACCACCCAAGTATTCCCTGCCACGGGCGCAGCAGCAAGAGACCAGATTCTGAGAGCGTTGCTGCAAGTGTGAATGCAGGACAGCTCAGGCCTGGCCTAAAGCAGGCCGCCCTGCTGGTTCCGTGGTGTAACGGTTAGCACTCTGGACTTTGAATCCAGCGACCCGAGTTCGAATCTCGGCGGAACCTCGACTCGTTTCGTCCCGTCCCTTGTTTAAATTGGGACGTGCGAGTGAAATCTGCCTACGGGCCAATTGTAAGAGCCGCCCTTTTCGCACCTTTGAGTCAGATCTCGTCACATTTCTGCCAGAACGGCGAGCGCAGAATGATCCCGATGCCGAGGTGGAGTCTTAAGCTCGTCACTGGTGCCTGCTTTTGCTCTCTCCTGAACCACGGATGTGTTTTCTTCGAAGGACACAGCATTGAGAGACAAGCTGCCGTCAAGCGGTGTTGTTTTTGGAGCTCCTCTCTGCGTTCCCCAGACAGCTGGTGAAAAGGTGACAGCAATTGGAACGAGGCGCATGCTGGAGAGGTGCTCTTTCTTGAATTTGATTCAACGATTCACACTTTCCCAAACAATTCACAGTAACAGCTGGACATAGAGAAACAGCAATTTTACGAGGGAGAGGAGCAGCAAAGCCAGGCCCCAAGCCTTACCATTCAACCAGTTTTCAGGGAAATCAGGAACCTCAAATCCCAGTTTCAATCACTACAAAACGGTAACAACGACATTTGCACACACAAGACAGTCCAGCGACATAAAAAACAGTGCATACAATACAGACTCCCGGAGAGCCAGGGACACGTGCTCTTGAACACGATCCGTCTGAGATCTCACTTTGCTTAAAAGCATTGCTCAGCGCAGCGCCGTCACAGCCATGGCCGCCGATCAGGGAGACAAACAGCAGCGGCGCTGTTCGAATAGGCAGCTGTAGTGCAGATGCGCGACTTGTCCGACAGCTGTACTGAGCAGGAAGGTAAACTGTGAGGTGCGAAAGCGGAAGCCAAAGTGAAATGCCGGAAAGGCGATTGTCCAGCAGCTTGAAAGTTTGCCAGTGAGAGAGATTAGCGAGCAGTAGCCCGGCTCAGAGTTGCTCATGGCCAACAGCAGCCCCGCTCCCGCTGAGAAACTAGGTTTCGTGGACAGGTTGGCAGATCTGGCACGGCCCGAGCTGCTTCCGAAAACTTCGGCAAAGTGGATTTCGGAGGCGCGGGCCACCGGCCTTACAGGGCAGCAGGCCGTGACAGCGTGGTTGCACTTGAGCAAGACCGAGTGCACGAGCTGCTGGATCAGCAGATCCACAGTTGCCGTCGTGATCCTTGTCGTTGCTGTTTCCACGCTTGACGAAGGAGGCAAACATCCTTGAGCAGTGATTCGGCGGCGCTGCCATCTAGGGGTTCCATGGTGTAATGGTGAGCACTCTGGACTCTGAATCCAGCGATCCGAGTTCAAATCTCGGTGGAGCCTTTTCGCTGGCAGCGTGAGCGATCGTCTTTGACAAAACTGCCGGTTTCGCAAATTCTTGCACCCATGATGGATGTGGGCTGGTTTGCGACACTCCCCGGCGTCAAGCGCGCGAGCTACTTTTGCTCTACCCTGTACCACCCAAGTATTCCCTGCCACGGGCGCAGCAGCAAGAGACCAGATTCTGAGAGCGTTGCTGCAAGTGTGAATGCAGGACAGCTCAGGCCTGGCCTAAAGCAGGCCGCCCTGCTGGTTCCGTGGTGTAACGTTTAGCACTCTGGACTTTGAATCCAGCGACCCGAGTTCGAATCTCGGCGGAACCTCGACTCGTTTCGTCCCGTCCCTTGTTTAAATTGGGACGTGCGAGTGAAATCTGCCTACGGGCCAATTGTAAGAGCCGCCCTTTTCGCACCTTTGAGTCAGATCTCGTCACATTTCTGCCAGAACGGCGAGCGCAGAATGATCCCGATGCCGAGGTGGAGTCTTAAGCTCGTCACTGGTGCCTGCTTTTGCTCTCTCCTGAACCACGGATGTGTTTTCTTCGAAGGACACAGCATTGAGAGACAAGCTGCCGTCAAGCGGTGTTGTTTTTGGAGCTCCTCTCTGCGTTCCCCAGACAGCTGGTGAAAAGGTGACAGCAATTGGAACGAGGCGCATGCTGGAGAGGTGCTCTTTTCTTGAATTTGATTCAACGATTCACACTTTCCCAAACAATTCACAGTAACAGCTGGACATAGAGAAACAGCAATTTTACGAGGGAGAGGAGCAGCAAAGCCAGGCCCCAAGCCTTACCATTCAACCAGTTTTCAGGGAAATCAGGAACCTCAAATCCCAGTTTCAATCACTACAAAACGGTAACAACGACATTTGCACACACAAGACAGTCCAGCGACATAAAAAACAGTGCATACAATACAGACTCCCGGAGAGCCAGGGACACGTGCTCTTGAACACGATCCGTCTGAGATCTCACTTTGCTTAAAAGCATTGCTCAGCGCAGCGCCGTCACAGCCATGGCCGCCGATCAGGGAGACAAACAGCAGCGGCGCTGTTCGAATAGGCAGCTGTAGTGCAGATGCGCGACTTGTCCGACAGCTGTACTGAGCAGGAAGGTAAACTGTGAGGTGCGAAAGCGGAAGCCAAAGTGAAATGCCGGAAAGGCGATTGTCCAGCAGCTTGAAAGTTTGCCAGTGAGAGAGATTAGCGAGCAGTAGCCCGGCTCAGAGTTGCTCATGGCCAACAGCAGCCCCGCTCCCGCTGAGAAACTAGGTTTCGTGGACAGGTTGGCAGATCTGGCACGGCCCGAGCTGCTTCCGAAAACTTCGGCAAAGTGGATTTCGGAGGCGCGGGCCACCGGCCTTACAGGGCAGCAGGCCGTGACAGCGTGGTTGCACTTGAGCAAGACCGAGTGCACGAGCTGCTGGATCAGCAGATCCACAGTTGCCGTCGTGATCCTTGTCGTTGCTGTTTCCACGCTTGACGAAGGAGGCAAACATCCTTGAGCAGTGATTCGGCGGCGCTGCCATCTAGGGGTTCCATGGTGTAATGGTGAGCACTCTGGACTCTGAATCCAGCGATCCGAGTTCAAATCTCGGTGGAGCCTTTTCGCTGGCAGCGTGAGCGATCGTCTTTGACAAAACTGCCGGTTTCGCAAATTCTTGCACCCATGATGGATGTGGGCTGGTTTGCGACACTCCCCGGCGTCAAGCGCGCGAGCTACTTTTGCTCTACCCTGTACCACCCAAGTATTCCCTGCCACGGGCGCAGCAGCAAGAGACCAGATTCTGAGAGCGTTGCTGCAAGTGTGAATGCAGGACAGCTCAGGCCTGGCCTAAAGCAGGCCGCCCTGCTGGTTCCGTGGTGTAACGGTTAGCACTCTGGACTTTGAATCCAGCGACCCGAGTTCGAATCTCGGCGGAACCTCGACTCGTTTCGTCCCGTCCCTTGTTTAAATTGGGACGTGCGAGTGAAATCTGCCTACGGGCCAATTGTAAGAGCCGCCCTTTTCGCACCTTTGAGTCAGATCTCGTCACATTTCTGCCAGAACGGCGAGCGCAGAATGATCCCGATGCCGAGGTGGAGTCTTAAGCTCGTCACTGGTGCCTGCTTTTGCTCTCTCCTGAACCACGGATGTGTTTTCTTCGAAGGACACAGCATTGAGAGACAAGCTGCCGTCAAGCGGTGTTGTTTTTGGAGCTCCTCTCTGCGTTCCCCAGACAGCTGGTGAAAAGGTGACAGCAATTGGAACGAGGCGCATGCTGGAGAGGTGCTCTTTTCTTGAATTTGATTCAACGATTCACACTTTCCCAAACAATTCACAGTAACAGCTGGACATAGAGAAACAGCAATTTTACGAGGGAGAGGAGCAGCAAAGCCAGGCCCCAAGCCTTACCATTCAACCAGTTTTCAGGGAAATCAGGAACCTCAAATCCCAGTTTCAATCACTACAAAACGGTAACAACGACATTTGCACACACAAGACAGTCCAGCGACATAAAAACAGTGCATACAATACAGACTCCCGGAGAGCCAGGGACACGTGCTCTTGAACACGATCCGTCTGAGATCTCACTTTGCTTAAAAGCATTGCTCAGCGCAGCGCCGTCACAGCCATGGCCGCCGATCAGGGAGACAAACAGCAGCGGCGCTGTTCGAATAGGCAGCTGTAGTGCAGATGCGCGACTTGTCCGACAGCTGTACTGAGCAGGAAGGTAAACTGTGAGGTGCGAAAGCGGAAGCCAAAGTGAAATGCCGGAAAGGCGATTGTCCAGCAGCTTGAAAGTTTGCCAGTGAGAGAGATTAGCGAGCAGTAGCCCGGCTCAGAGTTGCTCATGGCCAACAGCAGCCCCGCTCCCGCTGAGAAACTAGGTTTCGTGGACAGGTTGGCAGATCTGGCACGGCCCGAGCTGCTTCCGAAAACTTCGGCAAAGTGGATTTCGGAGGCGCGGGCCACCGGCCTTACAGGGCAGCAGGCCGTGACAGCGTGGTTGCACTTGAGCAAGACCGAGTGCACGAGCTGCTGGATCAGCAGATCCACAGTTGCCGTCGTGATCCTTGTCGTTGCTGTTTCCACGCTTGACGAAGGAGGCAAACATCCTTGAGCAGTGATTCGGCGGCGCTGCCATCTAGGGGTTCCATGGTGTAATGGTGAGCACTCTGGACTCTGAATCCAGCGATCCGAGTTCAAATCTCGGTGGAGCCTTTTCGCTGGCAGCGTGAGCGATCGTCTTTGACAAAACTGCCGGTTTCGCAAATTCTTGCACCCATGATGGATGTGGGCTGGTTTGCGACACTCCCCGGCGTCAAGCGCGCGAGCTACTTTTGCTCTACCCTGTACCACCCAAGTATTCCCTGCCACGGGCGCAGCAGCAAGAGACCAGATTCTGAGAGCGTTGCTGCAAGTGTGAATGCAGGACAGCTCAGGCCTGGCCTAAAGCAGGCCGCCCTGCTGGTTCCGTGGTGTAACGGTTAGCACTCTGGACTTTGAATCCAGCGACCCGAGTTCGAATCTCGGCGGAACCTCGACTCGTTTCGTCCCGTCCCTTGTTTAAATTGGGACGTGCGAGTGAAATCTGCCTACGGGCCAATTGTAAGAGCCGCCCTTTTCGCACCTTTGAGTCAGATCTCGTCACATTTCTGCCAGAACGGCGAGCGCAGAATGATCCCGATGCCGAGGTGGAGTCTTAAGCTCGTCACTGGTGCCTGCTTTTGCTCTCTCCTGAACCACGGATGTGTTTTCTTCGAAGGACACAGCATTGAGAGACAAGCTGCCGTCAAGCGGTGTTGTTTTTGGAGCTCCTCTCTGCGTTCCCCAGACAGCTGGTGAAAAGGTGACAGCAATTGGAACGAGGCGCATGCTGGAGAGGTGCTCTTTTCTTGAATTTGATTCAACGATTCACACTTTCCCAAACAATTCACAGTAACAGCTGGACATAGAGAAACAGCAATTTTACGAGGGAGAGGAGCAGCAAAGCCAGGCCCCAAGCCTTACCATTCAACCAGTTTTTCAGGGAAATCAGGAACCTCAAATCCCAGTTTCAATCACTACAAAACGGTAACAACGACATTTGCACACACAAGACAGTCCAGCGACATAAAAAACAGTGCATACAATACAGACTCCCGGAGAGCCAGGGACACGTGCTCTTGAACACGATCCGTCTGAGATCTCACTTTGCTTAAAAGCATTGCTCAGCGCAGCGCCGTCACAGCCATGGCCGCCGATCAGGGAGACAAACAGCAGCGGCGCTGTTCGAATAGGCAGCTGTAGTGCAGATGCGCGACTTGTCCGACAGCTGTACTGAGCAGGAAGGTAAACTGTGAGGTGCGAAAGCGGAAGCCAAAGTGAAATGCCGGAAAGGCGATTGTCCAGCAGCTTGAAAGTTTGCCAGTGAGAGAGATTAGCGAGCAGTAGCCCGGCTCAGAGTTGCTCATGGCCAACAGCAGCCCCGCTCCCGCTGAGAAACTAGGTTTCGTGGACAGGTTGGCAGATCTGGCACGGCCCGAGCTGCTTCCGAAAACTTCGGCAAAGTGGATTTCGGAGGCGCGGGCCACCGGCCTTACAGGGCAGCAGGCCGTGACAGCGTGGTTGCACTTGAGCAAGACCGAGTGCACGAGCTGCTGGATCAGCAGATCCACAGTTGCCGTCGTGATCCTTGTCGTTGCTGTTTCCACGCTTGACGAAGGAGGCAAACATCCTTGAGCAGTGATTCGGCGGCGCTGCCATCTAGGGGTTCCATGGTGTAATGGTGAGCACTCTGGACTCTGAATCCAGCGATCCGAGTTCAAATCTCGGTGGAGCCTTTTCGCTGGCAGCGTGAGCGATCGTCTTTGACAAAACTGCCGGTTTCGCAAATTCTTGCACCCATGATGGATGTGGGCTGGTTTGCGACACTCCCCGGCGTCAAGCGCGCGAGCTACTTTTGCTCTACCCTGTACCACCCAAGTATTCCCTGCCACGGGCGCAGCAGCAAGAGACCAGATTCTGAGAGCGTTGCTGCAAGTGTGAATGCAGGACAGCTCAGGCCTGGCCTAAAGCAGGCCGCCCTGCTGGTTCCGTGGTGTAACGGTTAGCACTCTGGACTTTGAATCCAGCGACCCGAGTTCGAATCTCGGCGGAACCTCGACTCGTTTCGTCCCGTCCCTTGTTTAAATTGGGACGTGCGAGTGAAATCTGCCTACGGGCCAATTGTAAGAGCCGCCCTTTTCGCACCTTTGAGTCAGATCTCGTCACATTTCTGCCAGAACGGCGAGCGCAGAATGATCCCGATGCCGAGGTGGAGTCTTAAGCTCGTCACTGGTGCCTGCTTTTGCTCTCTCCTGAACCACGGATGTGTTTTCTTCGAAGGACACAGCATTGAGAGACAAGCTGCCGTCAAGCGGTGTTGTTTTTGGAGCTCCTCTCTGCGTTCCCCAGACAGCTGGTGAAAAGGTGACAGCAATTGGAACGAGGCGCATGCTGGAGAGGTGCTCTTTTCTTGAATTTGATTCAACGATTCACACTTTCCCAAACAATTCACAGTAACAGCTGGACATAGAGAAACAGCAATTTTACGAGGGAGAGGAGCAGCAAAGCCAGGCCCCAAGCCTTACCATTCAACCAGTTTTCAGGGAAATCAGGAACCTCAAATCCCAGTTTCAATCACTACAAAACGGTAACAACGACATTTGCACACACAAGACAGTCCAGCGACATAAAAAACAGTGCATACAATACAGACTCCCGGAGAGCCAGGGACACGTGCTCTTGAACACGATCCGTCTGAGATCTCACTTTGCTTAAAAGCATTGCTCAGCGCAGCGCCGTCACAGCCATGGCCGCCGATCAGGGAGACAAACAGCAGCGGCGCTGTTCGAATAGGCAGCTGTAGTGCAGATGCGCGACTTGTCCGACAGCTGTACTGAGCAGGAAGGTAAACTGTGAGGTGCGAAAGCGGAAGCCAAAGTGAAATGCCGGAAAGGCGATTGTCCAGCAGCTTGAAAGTTTGCCAGTGAGAGAGATTAGCGAGCAGTAGCCCGGCTCAGAGTTGCTCATGGCCAACAGCAGCCCCGCTCCCGCTGAGAAACTAGGTTTCGTGGACAGGTTGGCAGATCTGGCACGGCCCGAGCTGCTTCCGAAAACTTCGGCAAAGTGGATTTCGGAGGCGCGGGCCACCGGCCTTACAGGGCAGCAGGCCGTGACAGCGTGGTTGCACTTGAGCAAGACCGAGTGCACGAGCTGCTGGATCAGCAGATCCACAGTTGCCGTCGTGATCCTTGTCGTTGCTGTTTCCACGCTTGACGAAGGAGGCAAACATCCTTGAGCAGTGATTCGGCGGCGCTGCCATCTAGGGGTTCCATGGTGTAATGGTGAGCACTCTGGACTCTGAATCCAGCGATCCGAGTTCAAATCTCGGTGGAGCCTTTTCGCTGGCAGCGTGAGCGATCGTCTTTGACAAAACTGCCGGTTTCGCAAATTCTTGCACCCATGATGGATGTGGGCTGGTTTGCGACACTCCCCGGCGTCAAGCGCGCGAGCTACTTTTGCTCTACCCTGTACCACCCAAGTATTCCCTGCCACGGGCGCAGCAGCAAGAGACCAGATTCTGAGAGCGTTGCTGCAAGTGTGAATGCAGGACAGCTCAGGCCTGGCCTAAAGCAGGCCGCCCTGCTGGTTCCGTGGTGTAACGGTTAGCACTCTGGACTTTGAATCCAGCGACCCGAGTTCGAATCTCGGCGGAACCTCGACTCGTTTCGTCCCGTCCCTTGTTTAAATTGGGACGTGCGAGTGAAATCTGCCTACGGGCCAATTGTAAGAGCCGCCCTTTTCGCACCTTTGAGTCAGATCTCGTCACATTTCTGCCAGAACGGCGAGCGCAGAATGATCCCGATGCCGAGGTGGAGTCTTAAGCTCGTCACTGGTGCCTGCTTTTGCTCTCTCCTGAACCACGGATGTGTTTTCTTCGAAGGACACAGCATTGAGAGACAAGCTGCCGTCAAGCGGTGTTGTTTTTGGAGCTCCTCTCTGCGTTCCCCAGACAGCTGGTGAAAAGGTGACAGCAATTGGAACGAGGCGCATGCTGGAGAGGTGCTCTTTTCTTGAATTTGATTCAACGATTCACACTTTCCCAAACAATTCACAGTAACAGCTGGACATAGAGAAACAGCAATTTTACGAGGGAGAGGAGCAGCAAAGCCAGGCCCCAAGCCTTACCATTCAACCAGTTTTCAGGGAAATCAGGAACCTCAAATCCCAGTTTCAATCACTACAAAACGGTAACAACGACATTTGCACACACAAGACAGTCCAGCGACATAAAAAACAGTGCATACAATACAGACTCCCGGAGAGCCAGGGACACGTGCTCTTGAACACGATCCGTCTGAGATCTCACTTTGCTTAAAAGCATTGCTCAGCGCAGCGCCGTCACAGCCATGGCCGCCGATCAGGGAGACAAACAGCAGCGGCGCTGTTCGAATAGGCAGCTGTAGTGCAGATGCGCGACTTGTCCGACAGCTGTACTGAGCAGGAAGGTAAACTGTGAGGTGCGAAAGCGGAAGCCAAAGTGAAATGCCGGAAAGGCGATTGTCCAGCAGCTTGAAAGTTTGCCAGTGAGAGAGATTAGCGAGCAGTAGCCCGGCTCAGAGTTGCTCATGGCCAACAGCAGCCCCGCTCCCGCTGAGAAACTAGGTTTCGTGGACAGGTTGGCAGATCTGGCACGGCCCGAGCTGCTTCCGAAAACTTCGGCAAAGTGGATTTCGGAGGCGCGGGCCACCGGCCTTACAGGGCAGCAGGCCGTGACAGCGTGGTTGCACTTGAGCAAGACCGAGTGCACGAGCTGCTGGATCAGCAGATCCACAGTTGCCGTCGTGATCCTTGTCGTTGCTGTTTCCACGCTTGACGAAGGAGGCAAACATCCTTGAGCAGTGATTCGGCGGCGCTGCCATCTAGGGGTTCCATGGTGTAATGGTGAGCACTCTGGACTCTGAATCCAGCGATCCGAGTTCAAATCTCGGTGGAGCCTTTTCGCTGGCAGCGTGAGCGATCGTCTTTGACAAAACTGCCGGTTTCGCAAATTCTTGCACCCATGATGGATGTGGGCTGGTTTGCGACACTCCCCGGCGTCAAGCGCGCGAGCTACTTTTGCTCTACCCTGTACCACCCAAGTATTCCCTGCCACGGGCGCAGCAGCAAGAGACCAGATTCTGAGAGCGTTGCTGCAAGTGTGAATGCAGGACAGCTCAGGCCTGGCCTAAAGCAGGCCGCCCTGCTGGTTCCGTGGTGTAACGGTTAGCACTCTGGACTTTGAATCCAGCGACCCGAGTTCGAATCTCGGCGGAACCTCGACTCGTTTCGTCCCGTCCCTTGTTTAAATTGGGACGTGCGAGTGAAATCTGCCTACGGGCCAATTGTAAGAGCCGCCCTTTTCGCACCTTTGAGTCAGATCTCGTCACATTTCTGCCAGAACGGCGAGCGCAGAATGATCCCGATGCCGAGGTGGAGTCTTAAGCTCGTCACTGGTGCCTGCTTTTGCTCTCTCCTGAACCACGGATGTGTTTTCTTCGAAGGACACAGCATTGAGAGACAAGCTGCCGTCAAGCGGTGTTGTTTTTGGAGCTCCTCTCTGCGTTCCCCAGACAGCTGGTGAAAAGGTGACAGCAATTGGAACGAGGCGCATGCTGGAGAGGTGCTCTTTTCTTGAATTTGATTCAACGATTCACACTTTCCCAAACAATTCACAGTAACAGCTGGACATAGAGAAACAGCAATTTTACGAGGGAGAGGAGCAGCAAAGCCAGGCCCCAAGCCTTACCATTCAACCAGTTTTCAGGGAAATCAGGAACCTCAAATCCCAGTTTCAATCACTACAAAACGGTAACAACGACATTTGCACACACAAGACAGTCCAGCGACATAAAAAACAGTGCATACAATACAGACTCCCGGAGAGCCAGGGACACGTGCTCTTGAACACGATCCGTCTGAGATCTCACTTTGCTTAAAAGCATTGCTCAGCGCAGCGCCGTCACAGCCATGGCCGCCGATCAGGGAGACAAACAGCAGCGGCGCTGTTCGAATAGGCAGCTGTAGTGCAGATGCGCGACTTGTCCGACAGCTGTACTGAGCAGGAAGGTAAACTGTGAGGTGCGAAAGCGGAAGCCAAAGTGAAATGCCGGAAAGGCGATTGTCCAGCAGCTTGAAAGTTTGCCAGTGAGAGAGATTAGCGAGCAGTAGCCCGGCTCAGAGTTGCTCATGGCCAACAGCAGCCCCGCTCCCGCTGAGAAACTAGGTTTCGTGGACAGGTTGGCAGATCTGGCACGGCCCGAGCTGCTTCCGAAAACTTCGGCAAAGTGGATTTCGGAGGCGCGGGCCACCGGCCTTACAGGGCAGCAGGCCGTGACAGCGTGGTTGCACTTGAGCAAGACCGAGTGCACGAGCTGCTGGATCAGCAGATCCACAGTTGCCGTCGTGATCCTTGTCGTTGCTGTTTCCACGCTTGACGAAGGAGGCAAACATCCTTGAGCAGTGATTCGGCGGCGCTGCCATCTAGGGGTTCCATGGTGTAATGGTGAGCACTCTGGACTCTGAATCCAGCGATCCGAGTTCAAATCTCGGTGGAGCCTTTTCGCTGGCAGCGTGAGCGATCGTCTTTGACAAAACTGCCGGTTTCGCAAATTCTTGCACCCATGATGGATGTGGGCTGGTTTGCGACACTCCCCGGCGTCAAGCGCGCGAGCTACTTTTGCTCTACCCTGTACCACCCAAGTATTCCCTGCCACGGGCGCAGCAGCAAGAGACCAGATTCTGAGAGCGTTGCTGCAAGTGTGAATGCAGGACAGCTCAGGCCTGGCCTAAAGCAGGCCGCCCTGCTGGTTCCGTGGTGTAACGGTTAGCACTCTGGACTTTGAATCCAGCGATCCGAGTTCGAATCTCGGCGGAACCTCGACTCGTTTCGTCCCGTCCCTTGTTTAAATTGGGACGTGCGAGTGAAATCTGCCTACGGGCCAATTGTAAGAGCCGCCCTTTTCGCACCTTTGAGTCAGATCTCGTCACATTTCTGCCAGAACGGCGAGCGCAGAATGATCCCGATGCCGAGGTGGAGTCTTAAGCTCGTCACTGGTGCCTGCTTTTGCTCTCTCCTGAACCACGGATGTGTTTTCTTCGAAGGACACAGCATTGAGAGACAAGCTGCCGTCAAGCGGTGTTGTTTTTGGAGCTCCTCTCTGCGTTCCCCAGACAGCTGGTGAAAAGGTGACAGCAATTGGAACGAGGCGCATGCTGGAGAGGTGCTCTTTTCTTGAATTTGATTCAACGATTCACACTTTCCCAAACAATTCACAGTAACAGCTGGACATAGAGAAACAGCAATTTTACGAGGGAGAGGAGCAGCAAAGCCAGGCCCCAAGCCTTACCATTCAACCAGTTTTCAGGGAAATCAGGAACCTCAAATCCCAGTTTCAATCACTACAAAACGGTAACAACGACATTTGCACACACAAGACAGTCCAGCGACATAAAAAACAGTGCATACAATACAGACTCCCGGAGAGCCAGGGACACGTGCTCTTGAACACGATCCGTCTGAGATCTCACTTTGCTTAAAAGCATTGCTCAGCGCAGCGCCGTCACAGCCATGGCCGCCGATCAGGGAGACAAACAGCAGCGGCGCTGTTCGAATAGGCAGCTGTAGTGCAGATGCGCGACTTGTCCGACAGCTGTACTGAGCAGGAAGGTAAACTGTGAGGTGCGAAAGCGGAAGCCAAAGTGAAATGCCGGAAAGGCGATTGTCCAGCAGCTTGAAAGTTTGCCAGTGAGAGAGATTAGCGAGCAGTAGCCCGGCTCAGAGTTGCTCATGGCCAACAGCAGCCCCGCTCCCGCTGAGAAACTAGGTTTCGTGGACAGGTTGGCAGATCTGGCACGGCCCGAGCTGCTTCCGAAAACTTCGGCAAAGTGGATTTCGGAGGCGCGGGCCACCGGCCTTACAGGGCAGCAGGCCGTGACAGCGTGGTTGCACTTGAGCAAGACCGAGTGCACGAGCTGCTGGATCAGCAGATCCACAGTTGCCGTCGTGATCCTTGTCGTTGCTGTTTCCACGCTTGACGAAGGAGGCAAACATCCTTGAGCAGTGATTCGGCGGCGCTGCCATCTAGGGGTTCCATGGTGTAATGGTGAGCACTCTGGACTCTGAATCCAGCGATCCGAGTTCAAATCTCGGTGGAGCCTTTTCGCTGGCAGCGTGAGCGATCGTCTTTGACAAAACTGCCGGTTTCGCAAATTCTTGCACCCATGATGGATGTGGGCTGGTTTGCGACACTCCCCGGCGTCAAGCGCGCGAGCTACTTTTGCTCTACCCTGTACCACCCAAGTATTCCCTGCCACGGGCGCAGCAGCAAGAGACCAGATTCTGAGAGCGTTGCTGCAAGTGTGAATGCAGGACAGCTCAGGCCTGGCCTAAAGCAGGCCGCCCTGCTGGTTCCGTGGTGTAACGGTTAGCACTCTGGACTTTGAATCCAGCGATCCGAGTTCGAATCTCGGCGGAACCTCGACTCGTTTCGTCCCGTCCCTTGTTTAAATTGGGACGTGCGAGTGAAATCTGCCTACGGGCCAATTGTAAGAGCCGCCCTTTTCGCACCTTTGAGTCAGATCTCGTCACATTTCTGCCAGAACGGCGAGCGCAGAATGATCCCGATGCCGAGGTGGAGTCTTAAGCTCGTCACTGGTGCCTGCTTTTGCTCTCTCCTGAACCACGGATGTGTTTTCTTCGAAGGACACAGCATTGAGAGACAAGCTGCCGTCAAGCGGTGTTGTTTTTGGAGCTCCTCTCTGCGTTCCCCAGACAGCTGGTGAAAAGGTGACAGCAATTGGAACGAGGCGCATGCTGGAGAGGTGCTCTTTTCTTGAATTTGATTCAACGATTCACACTTTCCCAAACAATTCACAGTAACAGCTGGACATAGAGAAACAGCAATTTTACGAGGGAGAGGAGCAGCAAAGCCAGGCCCCAAGCCTTACCATTCAACCAGTTTTCAGGGAAATCAGGAACCTCAAATCCCAGTTTCAATCACTACAAAACGGTAACAACGACATTTGCACACACAAGACAGTCCAGCGACATAAAAAACAGTGCATACAATACAGACTCCCGGAGAGCCAGGGACACGTGCTCTTGAACACGATCCGTCTGAGATCTCACTTTGCTTAAAAGCATTGCTCAGCGCAGCGCCGTCACAGCCATGGCCGCCGATCAGGGAGACAAACAGCAGCGGCGCTGTTCGAATAGGCAGCTGTAGTGCAGATGCGCGACTTGTCCGACAGCTGTACTGAGCAGGAAGGTAAACTGTGAGGTGCGAAAGCGGAAGCCAAAGTGAAATGCCGGAAAGGCGATTGTCCAGCAGCTTGAAAGTTTGCCAGTGAGAGAGATTAGCGAGCAGTAGCCCGGCTCAGAGTTGCTCATGGCCAACAGCAGCCCCGCTCCCGCTGAGAAACTAGGTTTCGTGGACAGGTTGGCAGATCTGGCACGGCCCGAGCTGCTTCCGAAAACTTCGGCAAAGTGGATTTCGGAGGCGCGGGCCACCGGCCTTACAGGGCAGCAGGCCGTGACAGCGTGGTTGCACTTGAGCAAGACCGAGTGCACGAGCTGCTGGATCAGCAGATCCACAGTTGCCGTCGTGATCCTTGTCGTTGCTGTTTCCACGCTTGACGAAGGAGGCAAACATCCTTGAGCAGTGATTCGGCGGCGCTGCCATCTAGGGGTTCCATGGTGTAATGGTGAGCACTCTGGACTCTGAATCCAGCGATCCGAGTTCAAATCTCGGTGGAGCCTTTTCGCTGGCAGCGTGAGCGATCGTCTTTGACAAAACTGCCGGTTTCGCAAATTCTTGCACCCATGATGGATGTGGGCTGGTTTGCGACACTCCCCGGCGTCAAGCGCGCGAGCTACTTTTGCTCTACCCTGTACCACCCAAGTATTCCCTGCCACGGGCGCAGCAGCAAGAGACCAGATTCTGAGAGCGTTGCTGCAAGTGTGAATGCAGGACAGCTCAGGCCTGGCCTAAAGCAGGCCGCCCTGCTGGTTCCGTGGTGTAACGGTTAGCACTCTGGACTTTGAATCCAGCGATCTGAGTTCGAATCTCGGCGGAACCTCGACTCGTTTCGTCCCGTCCCTTGTTTAAATTGGGACGTGCGAGTGAAATCTGCCTACGGGCCAATTGTAAGAGCCGCCCTTTTCGCACCTTTGAGTCAGATCTCGTCACATTTCTGCCAGAACGGCGAGCGCAGAATGATCCCGATGCCGAGGTGGAGTCTTAAGCTCGTCACTGGTGCCTGCTTTTGCTCTCTCCTGAACCACGGATGTGTTTTCTTCGAAGGACACAGCATTGAGAGACAAGCTGCCGTCAAGCGGTGTTGTTTTTGGAGCTCCTCTCTGCGTTCCCCAGACAGCTGGTGAAAAGGTGACAGCAATTGGAACGAGGCGCATGCTGGAGAGGTGCTCTTTTCTTGAATTTGATTCAACGATTCACACTTTCCCAAACAATTCACAGTAACAGCTGGACATAGAGAAACAGCAATTTTACGAGGGAGAGGAGCAGCAAAGCCAGGCCCCCAAGCCTTACCATTCAACCAGTTTTCAGGGAAATCAGGAACCTCAAATCCCAGTTTCAATCACTACAAAACGGTAACAACGACATTTGCACACACAAGACAGTCCAGCGACATAAAAAACAGTGCATACAATACAGACTCCCGGAGAGCCAGGGACACGTGCTCTTGAACACGATCCGTCTGAGATCTCACTTTGCTTAAAAGCATTGCTCAACGCAACGCCGTCACAGCCATGGCCGCCGATCAGGGAGACAAACAGCAGCGGCGCTGTTCGAATAGGCAGCTGTAGTGCAGATGCGCGACTTGTCCGACAGCTGTACTGAGCAGGAAGGTAAACTGTGAGGTGCGAAAGCGGAAGCCAAAGTGAAATGCCGGAAAGGCGATTGTCCAGCAGCTTGAAAGTTTGCCAGTGAGAGAGATTAGCGAGCAGTAGCCCGGCTCAGAGTTGCTCATGGCCAACAGCAGCCCCGCTCCCGCTGAGAAACTAGGTTTCGTGGACAGGTTGGCAGATCTGGCACGGCCCGAGCTGCTTCCGAAAACTTCGGCAAAGTGGATTTCGGAGGCGCGGGCCACCGGCCTTACAGGGCAGCAGGCCGTGACAGCGTGGTTGCACTTGAGCAAGACCGAGTGCACGAGCTGCTGGATCAGCAGATCCACAGTTGCCGTCGTGATCCTTGTCGTTGCTGTTTCCACGCTTGACGAAGGAGGCAAACATCCTTGAGCAGTGATTCGGCGGTGCTGCCATCTAGGGGTTCCATGGTGTAATGGTGAGCACTCTGGACTCTGAATCCAGCGATCCGAGTTCAAATCTCGGCGGAGCCTTTTCGCTGGCAGCGTGAGCGATCGTCTTTGACAAAACTGCCGGTTTCGCAAATTCTTGCACCCATGATGGATGTGGGCTGGTTTGCGACACTCCCCGGCGTCAAGCGCGCGAGCTACTTTTGCTCTACCCTGTACCACCCAAGTATTCCCTGCCACGGGCGCAGCAGCAAGAGACCAGATTCTGAGAGCGTTGCTGCAAGTGTGAATGCAGGACAGCTCAGGCCTGGCCTAAAGCAGGCCGCCCTGCTGGTTCCGTGGTGTAACGGTTAGCACTCTGGACTTTGAATCCAGCGATCCGAGTTCGAATCTCGGCGGAACCTCGACTCGTTTCGTCCCGTCCCTTGTTTAAATTGGGACGTGCGAGTGAAATCTGCCTACGGGCCAATTGTAAGAGCCGCCCTTTTCGCACCTTTGAGTCAGATCTCGTCACATTTCTGCCAGAACGGCGAGCGCAGAATGATCCCGATGCCGAGGTGGAGTCTTAAGCTCGTCACTGGTGCCTGCTTTTGCTCTCTCCTGAACCACGGATGTGTTTTCTTCGAAGGACACAGCATTGAGAGACAAGCTGCCGTCAAGCGGTGTTGTTTTTGGAGCTCCTCTCTGCGTTCCCCAGACAGCTGGTGAAAAGGTGACAGCAATTGGAACGAGGCGCATGCTGGAGAGGTGCTCTTTTCTTGAATTTGATTCAACGATTCACACTTTCCCAAACAATTCACAGTAACAGCTGGACATAGAGAAACAGCAATTTTACGGGGGAGAGGAGCAGCAAAGCCAGGCCCCAAGCCTTACCATTCAACCAGTTTTCAGGGAAATCAGGAACCTCAAATCCCAGTTTCAATCACTACAAAACGGTAACAACGACATTTGCACACACAAGACAGTCCAGCGACATAAAAAACAGTGCATACAATACAGACTCCCGGAGAGCCAGGGACACGTGCTCTTGAACACGATCCGTCTGAGATCTCACTTTGCTTAAAAGCATTGCTCAGCGCAGCGCCGTCACAGCCATGGCCGCCGATCAGGGAGACAAACAGCAGCGGCGCTGTTCGAATAGGCAGCTGTAGTGCAGATGCGCGACTTGTCCGACAGCTGTACTGAGCAGGAAGGTAAACTGTGAGGTGCGAAAGCGGAAGCCAAAGTGAAATGCCGGAAAGGCGATTGTCCAGCAGCTTGAAAGTTTGCCAGTGAGAGAGATTAGCGAGCAGTAGCCCGGCTCAGAGTTGCTCATGGCCAACAGCAGCCCCGCTCCCGCTGAGAAACTAGGTTTCGTGGACAGGTTGGCAGATCTGGCACGGCCCGAGCTGCTTCCGAAAACTTCGGCAAAGTGGATTTCGGAGGCGCGGGCCACCGGCCTTACAGGGCAGCAGGCCGTGACAGCGTGGTTGCACTTGAGCAAGACCGAGTGCACGAGCTGCTGGATCAGCAGATCCACAGTTGCCGTCGTGATCCTTGTCGTTGCTGTTTCCACGCTTGACGAAGGAGGCAAACATCCTTGAGCAGTGATTCGGCGGCGCTGCCATCTAGGGGTTCCATGGTGTAATGGTGAGCACTCTGGACTCTGAATCCAGCGATCCGAGTTCAAATCTCGGTGGAGACTTTTCGCTGGCAGCGTGAGCGATCGTCTTTGACAAAACTGCCGGTTTCGCAAATTCTTGCACCCATGATGGATGTGGGCTGGTTTGCGACACTCCCCGGCGTCAAGCGCGCGAGCTACTTTTGCTCTACCCTGTACCACCCAAGTATTCCCTGCCACGGGCGCAGCAGCAAGAGACCAGATTCTGAGAGCGTTGCTGCAAGTGTGAATGCAGGACAGCTCAGGCCTGGCCTAAAGCAGGCCGCCCTGCTGGTTCCGTGGTGTAACGGTTAGCACTCTGGACTTTGAATCCAGCGATCCGAGTTCGAATCTCGGCGGAACCTCGACTCGTTTCGTCCCGTCCCTTGTTTAAATTGGGACGTGCGAGTGAAATCTGCCTACGGGCCAATTGTAAGAGCCGCCCTTTTCGCACCTTTGAGTCAGATCTCGTCACATTTCTGCCAGAACGGCGAGCGCAGAATGATCCCGATGCCGAGGTGGAGTCTTAAGCTCGTCACTGGTGCCTGCTTTTGCTCTCTCCTGAACCACGGATGTGTTTTCTTCGAAGGACACAGCATTGAGAGACAAGCTGCCGTCAAGCGGTGTTGTTTTTGGAGCTCCTCTCTGCGTTCCCCAGACAGCTGGTGAAAAGGTGACAGCAATTGGAACGAGGCGCATGCTGGAGAGGTGCTCTTTTCTTGAATTTGATTCAACGATTCACACTTTCCCAAACAATTCACAGTAACAGCTGGACATAGAGAAACAGCAATTTTACGGGGGAGAGGAGCAGCAAAGCCAGGCCCCAAGCCTTACCATTCAACCAGTTTTCAGGGAAATCAGGAACCTCAAATCCAGTTTCAATCACTACAAAACGGTAACAACGACATTTGCACACACAAGACAGTCCAGCGACATAAAAAACAGTGCATACAATACAGACTCCCGGAGAGCCAGGGACACGTGCTCTTGAACACGATCCGTCTGAGATCTCACTTTGCTTAAAAGCATTGCTCAGCGCAGCGCCGTCACAGCCATGGCCGCCGATCAGGGAGACAAACAGCAGCGGCGCTGTTCGAATAGGCAGCTGTAGTGCAGATGCGCGACTTGTCCGACAGCTGTACTGAGCAGGAAGGTAAACTGTGAGGTGCGAAAGCGGAAGCCAAAGTGAAATGCCGGAAAGGCGATTGTCCAGCAGCTTGAAAGTTTGCCAGTGAGAGAGATTAGCGAGCAGTAGCCCGGCTCAGAGTTGCTCATGGCCAACAGCAGCCCTGCTCCCGCTGAGAAACTAGGTTTCGTGGACATGTTGGCATATCCGGCATGGCCCGAGCTGCTTCCGAAAACTTCGGCAAAGTGGATTTCGGAGGCGCGGGCCACCGGCCTTACAGGGCAGCAGGCCGAGACAGCGTGGTTGCACTTGAGGAAGACCGAGTGCACAAGCTGCTGGATCAGCAGATCCACAGTTGCCGTCGTGATCCTTGTCGTTGCTGTTTCCACGCTTGACGAAGGAGGCAAACCCCCTTGAGCAGTGATTCTGTACTATCGTCAAGCGGTGTTGTGTTTGGTGCTCCTCTCTGTGTTCCACACACAGCTGGCAAAAAGGTGACAGGAATTGGAATGAGACACATGCTGGACAGGTGCTCTTAAACACAATCGTCTGAGATCTCACTTTTCTTAAAAGCATTGCTCGTTTCATTGCTGACATAGTAATGGCCACTCATAGGAAAGGTAGAAGACGGAATGAAGTCCGAGTAGGAGAAGCTTGGATGTCTGGCTGGTTTTGAATTGTTTAATTTATTTTGAACCTTAATCCGGGATTTCATCGGTGTAACATTGTGGAAGGGGATGGTAAAATATAGCTTAGATGAAGGAATTGTAAATAGGTATTCATTAATTATTCACTGTTAATCGTTAAGTAATAATGTTGTTAATTTTTTTCTTTAAATCATTCTTGGCCTCTCAATGTTTCACAAATTACTGCACAGTTTACAATTTTTTTCTGTGTTGCTGGTTGAAGTTAAGCAGGTGTGTTTTCCCCTTGTAACAGCTTGGGGGCTCATCTGGGATTTGCATTGGTTCAGACCTATGTGAATAGATTTTGGGATACAAAAAGTCCCATCAGATTTAATAGGTTAGTATCCTAGATCTTTAAATAAAATGTAGGTGGGGCAATTTGTTTAATTTCACTAAGTTGTGGTTGATTAAATTGGAAATGAGAGAAATAGCTCTTCGACTTGCTAAAGAGGTTCTAGGATTTGAAGGTAATTCTCAAATTTGCTAAGAAAGTTTCGAAGTAAAAAGGCCATACCTTTCGAATTAGCAAATAAGTTAGATTTCAGTGGGAATTACTCAAACACTTAGGTGTGTCAGAAAAACAGACAAGTTCAGTAAGAGGTAGAAAAACTCAAATTCTAATTGAGGAAAATGGAATTAGAAGATAAACAAAGAGAGAGACAGAAAGAGAAAGTGAGAGAGAAGGTTCTTGGCTGAGCAAAGAGAGAGAAGAAAGGGAGAGAGAAAGAGACGGGAGAGGGAGGTAAAAGAAAGAGAGAATGTTCTTAGCTGAGCAAAAAGAGAGAATTTGAACTTGAGAAGTTGCGACTTAGTCAGCAATGTCAAGGCAACAGGATGAAGATTTAAAGAGAAGGAAGTGATACATACGAAACTCTGCCACATTTTGATGAGAAATATATTGAAGTCTTCTTTGTTTCATTTGAAAAATTAGCTGGATAGATGGAGTGGTTTGAGGATTTATGGGCAATGCTAGTTCAGACTAAACTGGCAGTCAGAGGTAGTGAGGTATTTGCCACACTGCCCAGATGAGGGGGTCAAGAGATTCTGAAGAGGTTAAACAGGCTATTTTAAGTGCTTATGAATTGGTACCAGAAGCATACAGAGAGCAGTTCAGAAACACAAAGAAGGAACCAGGTCAAACTTATGTTGAGTTCAAAAGAATTAAACATAGTCATTTTGATTGATGGATGCATGCTTTGAAAATAGATAAGACTATTGAAGCGCTATGAGAGATTATTCTGCTGGAGGACTTTAAAAACTCACTTCGCGAGATGGTAAGAATTCATGTGGAGGAACAGAAATTTCAGGAATCAGAAGGGCAGCAGAATTAGCAGATGAATACACAGATGAATTCCCTCTAGTGTGGAAACAGGCCATTTGGTCCAACCCTCTGAAGAGTAACCCACCCAGACCCATTTCCCCACATTTACCCCGCACTCCTGCACCTGACACTATGCGCAATTTATCTTGGCCAATTCACCCTGACCTACATATCTTTGTACGATGAGAGGAAACCGGAGCACCTGGAGGAAACCCATGCAGACATGGACAGAACGTGCAAATTCCAGACAGTCGCCCCGAGTCTAGAATCAAAGCTGCGTCCCTGGTGCTCAGTGCTAACCACTGAGCCACCGTGCCACCCTATTGGTACATAGGACATGCTTCCGGCCAGAATATCACCCTGTGAGGGATAGAAGTTGGCAGAAGGGGAGATCTTACACTACGAAACCAAGAGTAGAGTGCACCAGTAAGAATTTACCACAGGATAAAAAGGAAGCCCAAGAAGGTGGAAAGGAGGCGAAAGGCCTCAGGAGTTTTCACTGTAATGGAATGGGAACAAAAAAAAATTACAGTGCTGGTGGTTTTAGAAGGGCACTGTGGGAAAAGATGTGGTAAAAGAAGCTAAATGAGTGGCATTAGTGAAGGTAGGAAAGGAGACTCCCAAGAAGAGCTGAGGAGCTTCAGGACAGTTCACAGCATAGGCAGGGGCTGGGTATGGGGTCAATACATGGTCTTTACAAAGAATTCACATCTGTGGGTAAAGTTTACTCAGAAAGAACAGGGGAGAAGGACAAGAACTTAAAATTTTGAGAGATACAGGATCTAACCAGACACTGATAGTAAAGGATGAGAGAATATGCACTCTTTTTGATCTGTTAGCTGAAGGTGTGATCCTTTGTGGGATAGATGGGCAGAAATTTAGCGTTTCCCTATGTAAGATCATGTTGGAGTGCCAACTCAAGCCTGAGTAAGTTACAGTGGGAGTGATTGACAGAGTGGCAGTTCCAGGAATTCATTTTGTTCTTGGGAATGATTTGGCAGGATCCAAGGTAGGAGTGACACCCCTTATTGTGGAGAAGCCCAAGGGAGACCAAGAAACTGAGGAATTGAAGCAGAAATATCCTGGTATTTTCCCAGACAGTGTAGTAACCAGATCCCACTGTCATGAAGTGAAAACTAAAGAGAAAGGTGAAGGAGTTGAGGTTCAGTTGGTGCATGTCCTGTTTGGCATAATAGTGCAAGAAAAACCTGAACAGACTGAGGGTCAGACAGAAATGTTTAGTCCTGAAAGGCCAAGAGACTTGCAACAGCAAGACAAGTTGACAGAAGATATATATGTGGATGCGTAGTCTGAAAAGGAGGCAGAGAATATTCCAGAGCGTTATTATCTGAAAGATAGAATCCTCAGATGGAAATGGAGACTACGGCAAGTTAGTGCAAAGGAGAATTAGGCCAAAGTGCACCTGATTGTGACTGTGTAGTATACAGACAGGAGGTGTTACAGGTAGCGTTACCTATAGGAGGTTACGTCGGAGTACAAAAGACTCAGGCTAGGGAACAAAAACATTTTTTATTGGCCTGGAATGCACAAGGATGTGGTTAACTTTTGCCCTACGATTCATACATGCCAAATTGTAGGTAAGCCACAGGCGGTAATAAAACCAGCACCTTTGTTTCCAATTTCTGTATGAGAAGAACCTTTCACACGAGTTATCATTGACTGTGTGGGTCCCTTCCTGAGAATTAAAAGAGGGAACCAGTACTTGTTAACCATAATGGATGTGTCTACCAGATCTCCGGAGGCAATTCCATTACAGAGCATCAAGCTCTGGGTGGTAGAGGAGTTGGTAGATTTCTTCACTTGGTATGGGCTACCCAGAGAGATTCAGTCAGACCAAGAGTCAAGTTTTCCTGCTAGGCTGTTCAAGGAGGTTATGAATAGCTAAGATATATAGTACTTTAAATCCAGTCCGTGTCATCCTGAATCCCAGGGAGCTTTAAAAAGGTGGCATCAGACCCGGAAGACCATGTTAAGAGTGTACTGTCAGGATTACCCTAATGATTGGGATGAAGGTATCCCATTCGTATTGTTTGCCATTAGAGATGTCCAAATGAACCTACTCACTTCACTCCTTTTGTGTTTATATTCGGTCATGAAGTGAGAGACTCTTTGAAATTAATTAAAGAGAAATTGACAGGACCAAAGTTGGAGATTTCACACTTAGATTACTAAGTATTGGAGGTGAGGGAGAGACTAAATCGAGTAGGTGAGTTGGCTACAGAGCACCTAAAGAAGGCACGGCGTAGAATGAAGCAGGTGGCGGATTAAAAACTCTTAGAGACTCGGACATTTTCCCGAGGGGATGATATTTAGTACTGTTACCAATGATAGGTGTTCCCTTCAAGCCAGGTTTAGTGGTCCAGATCAAATTGAGAAACTTGACCTATGTCGTAAGCATGTGAGATAGGAAAAAAAGGAATTGGGTATGTCATGTGAACCTCTTGAAACCATATTATCCTAGACAGAAAGAATTGGAGAAACATTGTTAGTTACTGCCCTGCAGAGTGAGGAACCAAATCCAGATGGCGTGGATTTTGATGTGCTTCAAAATAGATTAAAAAATGAAGAAGTCCTTGAGGAATTGGATAGGTTAGTAAGGATCTGTCTCAGGAACATAGAACACACTTCAAAGATTTGTTACTGCAGTATAAGGACATATGTAAGAAATCGATGGAGAGGACTAATACTGTTGTACATGAAGTAGACATAGGGAATACTGCTCCGATAAAACAACACCCCTAATCCTCTCAAAGCCAGACAGGCCCAGATGGAGGTGGAGGCCATGCTCGATGAGGACATCATCAAACCAAGCCAGAGCAAGTAGAGTTTGCTGATTGTCTTAACGATTCTCCATGGATTATCCGAAGATCAACGCCGTTACAAAATCGGACTCATGGACAATTCCTAGATTGGAGGACTGTATCGAAAAAGTCGGACAAGCCAGTTACCTCACCAAGTTGGGACTTAATGTGTGGTTACTGGCAGGTACCTTTATCAGAGATGGCAAAAGAAATTTCTGCATTTATAACCCCAAATGAGCTATATCAGTTTAAAGTAATGCCCTATGGAATGAAGAACACACCCGGCACATTCCAAAGACTCCTGAACAGAGTTGTGGCTGGGTTAACAAACTGTGCAGTCTGTTTGGACTATGTAACAATATTTAGTGAATCCTGGAATGATCACATGGTACAGGTGGCAGAGCTCTTTGAACAATTACGAGAAGCAAAACGGGTGATAAACTTAAATAAAACTGAACTCACTAAAACAGAGGTGATGTCCTTGGGACATAACATGTCATGGAAGGTTGACTCCATGGAACACAAAGACGAAAACAATCAAGGAATTTCCACAACCAACCTCGAAGAAAGAGGTGCTCCGATTTTTAGGACTCAGCGGATTCTATCAGAAGTTTGTTCCAAATTTCAGCAGTGTAGTGGCATCATTAACCAATTTGCTGAAGAAGAACACAAAGTTTTGGTGGACAGAACAATGCCAGGAGGCATCCAACCATTTGAAAGCAGTCTTAATGCACCAAACCAGTTTTAGCTACATCAAACTTTTCAAAACCTTTTAAAGTCACCATCGATGCTAGTGATTTAGGAGTTGGAGTTGTACTCCTCCAGGAAGATGAGGATGGGATTAAACTGCCAGTTGGTTACTTTTCGAAGAAGATCAATATCCACCAGAGGAAATATTCCACAATCCAAAAAGAATTATTGAGTTCGGTACAGACCTTACAACATTTTAATGTGTATGTCATGAACAATGTACCTGAGATGGTGGTGGACATGGATCATGGCACGGTGGCTCAGTGGTGAGCACTGCTGCCTCACAGCACCAGGGACCTCGGTTTGATTCCCACTTGTGTAGAGTTTGCACATTCTCCCCATGTCTGCATGGGTTTCCTCTGGGTGCTCTGGTTTCCTCCCACAAGCCAAAGATGTGCAGGTCAGGTGAATTGGCCATGCTAAATTGCCCACAGTGTTAGGTGTGTTAGTCAGGGGTGAATATAGGGTAGGGGAACATGTTTGGGTGGGTTACTCTTCAGAGGGGCAGTGTGGACTTGTTGGGCCGAAGGGTCTGTTTCCATACTATAGAGAATCTAATCATAATCTGCTTACATTCTTAGAACGCTTTAAAGACAAGAATATGAGACTATTTTATTGCAGTCTTACGTTACAGACTTTTAATTTAAAAATCATACATGTTGCAGGTCATAAGAATGTAATCGAGGTGCATTATCGCGGATTTAACTGATAAAGTTCAGATGAGATTTGAATTTATTTAATGTTATGATATGGAAGGAAGCTAAGGTGAACTTATATTAAAGTTATCTGTATGTTAGGGTAATGTGTAAATAAAAAGAAGAAAAAAATGAAGCCATCTTTTCATTATGATGATTCATTTTTTCTTAAGGGGGGAGGTGGTATGAAGATGTGGGTGTACTGTACGTTTAAGAAAGTTATTAGCTAGTAGAACTTCTTGACAGCACCAAATGTTCTGAAAACAAAAGATAATGTTACTCTTTGGTCAAACAATCGATTTGCTGGTTGCTTAAAGATAAAACAAAATTCGCATTCGACCAATCTGTTTAAATTATACCCCAAAATACCAACCTCCAATCAAGTTGGAATTGAGTATATTGACAATCTTAAAAGCCAATGACACAATTCAATGCTTTGGGGGTATACATTGAACAGTTGAACAGTTGAGAGGAAAACTGCCAAGCCACCAGTATGTAGAGACTGCCAAAGAATAGCTCTCATAAGGTACCTTGATCGATCAGTGACCTGTGAAACAGAAATCCCTAAGAAGAAGAAAGAGAAGACCAAGGAAGAGAAGATGTGACATCTGAAAGCTTGAATTTTTGGTAAACCTTAGTTGGGGGGTTTTATCAGACTAGCATTATTGAAGGGGAAGGTAAAAGATAGGTTAGACAAAGGAGTTGTAAATATTGAATTGAATTTCTTGTCAGGATTCTGAAAGGGGAGTGTGAGCAACCAGAAATCGTGGTACACAATGGCATCAATTATATAGCCAGGAAAGGGAATGAGGTTCTGAAAAGTGACTACAGAGAGCAAGGATGGAAGCTGAAGAGCAGGACGAGTAGAGTAGTGCTCTCAGGTTTGCTACCAGTGCCACGAGATAGTGAGGTGAGGAACAGTCAGCGAGCGCAACTTAACAGATGGCTGCGAGGCTGGTGCAAGAGGGAGGGCTTCAGATACTTTGACCATTGGGATGCCTCCTGGGGAAGGTGGGACCTGTACATGAAGGACAGGTTGCACCTGATCTGGAGGGGCACAAACGTCCTGGGTGGGAGATTTGCTTGTGTGCTCGGGAGGGTTTAAACTAATTTGGCAGGTGGGGGGGGAACTAGAGCTACACATCTGAGAGGGGGGTAGTTCTGGACGGGGCAGTGACTGGGGGTAGTGAATCTATCAGGAAGGTTTTTCATGTGATGAAACAAAGGGATTGCTTAAATTGTGTGTGCTTTAACGCAAGGAGTGTCAGAAATAAGAGTGATTAACTTACAACATAAATCAGTACTTGGGGCTATGCTGTTGTGGCCATAATGGATACGTGGGTTTCACAGGGGCAGAACGGTTGCTAGATGTTCCAGGATTTAGAACTTTTAAAAAGAACAGGGAGGGTGGGAAAGAGGAGGGGGTGTAGCATTGCTAATTAGAGAGTGCATCACAGCTACAGAAACAAAGGTTGTTGAGGAAGGTTTGTCTACTGAGTCAGTATGGGTGGATGTTAGGAACAGCAAGGGAGCAGCCACCTCATTGGGGGTTTTCTACAGACCTCCCCGATAGCAGTGGGGAAATCAAAGAACTCATAGGCTGGCGGATTTTGGAAAAATGCAGATGTAGTAGGATTGCTGTTATGGGTGACTTCAACTTTCCCAATATTGACTGGAACCTCCTTAATACAAATGGTTTGGATGGAGCTGTTTTTGTCAGGTGTGTTCAGGAGGGTGTTGTTACTCAGTATGGAGACAGGCCGATGCGGGAGAGGCCATTTTGTATTTGGTGAGCAAGGACAGGTGTCAGATCTCATGGTGGGAGACATTTTGGTGACAGTGACCATAACTGCCTCACATTTACCCATGGAGAGTGAAAGGAGCAGTTACCATGGGAAAATATTTAATTGGGGAAAAGGAAATTATGACACTATCAGACAGGAGTTGGAAAGTACAGATTGGGAGCAATTTCCCCACAGAGAGGGCACAACAGACTTGTGGAGATTGTTTGAGGAACAGTTGTTGCGTGTGATGCATAAATTTGTTCCTCTGAGACAGGCAAGAAGGGGTAAGATTAAGGAGCCTTGGATAATGAGAACAGAGGAGCTTCTCATCAAAAGGAAGAAGGCAGCTTACATAAGGTGCAGGAAGCAAGGATTCCACCCTTGCTTTCAAGAATTACAGACTTGCTAGAAAGGAGCACAGAAATGGACTGAGAAGGGGCATGAAAAAGGCTTGGTGGAAGGATTAGGGAGAATTCAAAGGCATCTTACTCAGACATGAGGAATAAGAGAATGATTAGGAAGAAGGTAGGGCCGGTCAGGGATAACACAGGGAACTTGTGCATGGAGTCTAAGCAGATTAGTGGGTGGCACAGTGGTTAGCACTGCTGCCTCACAGCACCTGAGACCCAGGTTCAATTCCTGACTCAGGTGACAGACTGTGTGGAGTTTGCATGTTCTCCTTGTGGGTTTCCTCCCACAGTCCAAAGATGTGTGGGCCATGCAAAATTGCCCGTAGTGTTAGGTTAGGGGTATGGGTGGTTGCGCTTCGGCAGGTCGGTGTGGACTTGTTGGGCCGAAGGGCTGTTTCCACACGGTAAGTAATCTAATCTAAAAAGATAAGGGGGGGACCCTAAATGAGTTTTTTGTTTCGGTTTTCACTAAGGAAAGGGACCTTGTTGTGAATGAGAACTTTGAGGAGCTGGGGAATAGGTTTGAACAGATCAAGATTGAAGAAGTTATGTGCTGGAAACTTTGGCAAATATTAAGATCCAGGCCAGACCAGGTTTATCCTCGGTTGCTCCGGGAAGCGAGAAAGGAGGTTGCTAAGCTGCTGGCTTTGCTTCCTCTCTCCTCAGAAGTCATACCAGAGGATTGGAGGGAGGTGAATGTTGTTCCACTTTTCAAGACGGGTAATAGGAAAATTTCTGGCAATTACAGACCAGTCAGTCTTACCTCTGTGGTTAGCAAAGTTTTGAAAGAATTCTGAGGGATAGGATTTATGAGTATTTGGAAAAGCATAGCGTGATTAAAGGCAGTCAGCGTGGCTTTGTGAGGGGCAGGTCAGGCCTCACAAACCTTATAGCATTTTTTGAGGAGGTGACGTGACAGTTTGACAAAGGTCAGGAGTGGATGTTGTGTAAATGGACTACAGCAAGGCATTTGATAAGGTTCCCCATGGTAGGCTCATTCATAAAGTCAGGAGGTATGGGATACATGGAGATTTGGCTATCTGGATTCAGAATTGATTGGTTGACAGAAGGCAGAGAGTGGTTGTAGATGGAAAGTATTCTGCCTGGAGGTCAGTGGCGATTGGTGTCCCACAGGGCTCTGTTCTTGCACCTCTCCTCTTTGTAGTTTTTATAAATGACTTGGTTGAGGAGGTTGAGTGGTGGTTAGTAAATTTGCCAATGACATAAAGTTTGGAGGTACCGCTGATAGAATAGAGGCCTACTGCAGACTGTAGCGCGACATGGACAGATGCAGAACAGGGCTGAGAAATGGCAGATGGAGTTGAACCTAGATAAATGAGAAGTGATACATTTGGAAGGTCGAACTTGAATGCTGAATATAGGATTAAAGACAAGATTCATGGCAGTGTGATGGAACAGCAGGATCTTGGTGTTCAAGTGCACAGACCCTCAAATTTGCCTGCCAAGTGGATAGTGTTGTTAAGAAAGCATATGGTGTTTTGGCTTTCATTAACGGGGGATTAAGAGCCGCAAGGTTTGCTGCAGCTCTACAAAACCCTGGTCAGACCACACTTGGAATATTGTGTCCAGTTCTGGTCGCCCTATTATAGGAAAGATATGGAGGCTTTGGAGATGGTGCAAAGAAGGTTTACTAGGATGCTGCCTGGACTGGAAGGCTTATCTTATAAAGAAAGTTTGACTAACCTCACAGTGCCAGAGACCCGGTTCACTTCCTGCCTCAGGCAACTGTCTGTGTAGAGTTTGCACATTCTACCCCATGTCTGCGTGGGTGTTCCGGTTTCCACCCACAATCTAAAAATGTGCAGGTTAGGTGAATAGGCCATGCTAAATTGCCTGTAGTGTTAGGTGAAGAGGTAAATGTAGGGGAATGAGTCTGGCTGGGTTTCTCTTCGGAGGGTCGGTGTGGACTTGTTGTGGGCCGAAGGGTCTGTTTCCACACTGTAAGCAATCTAATCAAAGCTCAGACTTTTCTCTGTGGAGAGATGGAGAAAGAGAGGTGATCTGAGCGAGGTATACAATGCAATGAGAGGCATGGATAGAGTCGATAGTCAGAGACCTTTCCCCAGAGCAGGCTTGATTCGCATGAGGGGTCATAGTTTTAAGATATTAGGAGGAAGTACAGGGGAGACGTCAGAGGTATGTTCTTTACAAAGAGTTGTGAACGCACAGAAAGTGCTGTCAGCGGTGGGGATGGAAGCAGAGTCATTAGGGACATTTAAGCGACTGCTGGAATGCACAGGGATAGCAGTGAGTTGAGGGATGCGTAGATTAGATTATTTTATTTTAGGTTAGGAATAATCCTTGGCACAACATCGTTGACCGAAGGGCCTGTTCTGTGCTGTACTCTTCTATGTTCTATTAAGCTCTTTACCTGTGGCTGCTTTTGTTCTCGCCTGAACCACGGATGTGTTTCCATCAAAGGACACACTAGAGACAAAATTGTGGCAAAAATACTTGTTGGATTTGACCATTGGGATTCTGAGATGTCTCAAACCAACAAATTTTCCTTCTATCTCTTTTTCCTGAAACCCATCTCATCACAGTGCATGAGGTAGAAATGCACTGGAATTCCATTTCATTGCAAATAAAGCAGTCCTACCTTCTCAAACTCTCCCTCACCAGAGGTATGGGGACCCTTAGGTAATCCACCACCGGTCAGCTCCCGCTGCTTCATGAGAGAGCCTCCTTTGATCCTCTGCATCTATGGTGATTTAGCATCATTTAAACACTGATAAATTAACACCAGAGCTGGTGGATTTTATTACCATTACCTTTTTGATTTCAGTGGCTGGGTTGACAACCATAAGAATATTGAGACGATATTGAGGAATTCGTTTGTGTGTGGGGGAGTGGATCTGTTGTGATCTCCAGGATATGCACAATATTTCTGCAGGATTGTTGGCAACACCACCTGGGGCATTTTGTGGCGTTTCTTCATCTGTTATTTAAATATTCCGGAAGGACGGAACAGGATAAACAGGAACTCTACCTTCCTGACACCTGCCTTTTCTGATTAAAAATCTGTCTGTTGCAGCTTTGAATGTTCTGAATCATCCCAGCCTGACTGCAAGAAGCAGGGCAGGTGATGAGATTCCTGATGAAGGGCTTTCCCCTGTAATGTTGATCTTCCTGCTCCTCAGATGCTACCTGACCTGCTGTGCTTTTCTAGCACCACACTCTTGACTCTGTTCTCTAGCCTGATTCCCGCCT
>NC_083444.1:16827008-16847008 GCF_020745735.1 Hemiscyllium ocellatum
GCGGCGCTGCCATCTAGGGGTTCCATGGTGTAATGGTGAGCACTCTGGACTCTGAATCCAAGCGATCCGAGTTTCAAATCTCGGTGGAGCCTTTTTCGCTGGCAGCGTGAGCGATCGTCTTTGACAAAACTGCCGTTTCGCAAATTCTTGCACCCATGATGGATGTGGGCTGGTTTGCGACACTCCCCGGCGTCAAGCGCGCGAGCTACTTTTGCTCTACCCTGTACCACCCAAGTATTCCCTGCCACGGGCGCAGCAGCAAGAGACCAGATTCTGAACGTTGCTGCAAGTGTGAATGCAGGACAGCTCAGGCCTGCCTAAAGCAGGCCGCCCTGCTGGTTCCGTGGTGTAACGGTTAGCACTCTGGACTTTGAATCCAGCGAACCCGAGTTCGAATCTCGGCGAACCTCGACTCGTGTCGTCCCGTCCCTTGTTTAAATTGGACGTGCAGTGAAATCTGCCTACGGGCCAATTGTAAGAGCCGCCCCTTTCGCACCTTTGAGTCAGATCTCGTCACATTTCTGCAGAACGGCGAGCGCAGAATGATCCGATGCCGAGGTGGAGTCTTAAGCTCGTCACTGGTGCCTGCTTTTGCTCTCTCCTGAAACCACGGATGTGTTTTCTTCGAAGGACACAGCATTGAGAGACAAGCTGTCCGTCAAGCGGTGTTGTTTTTGGAGCTCCTCTCTGCTCTCGCGTCCCCAGACAGCTGGTGAAAAGGTGACAGCAATTGGAACGAGGCGCATGCTGGAGAGGTGCTCTTTTCTTGAATTTGATTCAACGATTCACACTTTCCCAAACAATTCACAGTAACAGCTGGACATAGAGAAACAGCAATTTTACGAGGGAGAGGAGCAGCAAAGCCAGGCCCCAAGCCTTACCATTCAACCAGTTTTCAGGGAATCAGGAACCTCAAATCCCAGTTTCAATCACTACAAAACGTAACAACGACATTTGCACACACAAGACAGTCCAGCGACATAAAAAACAGTGCATACAATACAGACTCCCGGAGAGCCAGGGACACGTGCTCTTGAACACGATCCGTCTGAGATCTCACTTTGCTTAAAAGCATTGCTCAGCGCAGCGCCGTCACAGCCATGGCCGCCGATCAGGGAGACAAACAGCAGCGGCGCTGTTCGAATAGCAGCTGTAGTGCAGATGCGCGACTTGTCCGACAGCTGTACTGAGCAGAAGGTAAACTGTGAGTGCGAAAGCGGAAGCCAAAGTGAAATGCCGGAAAGGCGATTGTCCAGCAGCTTGAAAGTTTGCCAGTGAGAGAGATTAGCGAGCAGTAGCCCGGCTCAGAGTTTGCTCATGGCCAACAGCAGCCCGCTCCCGCTGAGAACTAGGTTTCGTGGACAGGTTGGCAGATCTGGCACGGCCCGAGCTGCTTCCGAAAACTTCGGCAAAGTGGATTTCGGAGGCGCGGGCCACCGGCCTTACAGGGCAGCAGGCCGTGACAGCGTGGTTGCACTTGAGCAAGACCGAGTGCACGAGCTGCTGGATCAGCATCCACAGTTGCCGTCGTGATCCTTGTCGTTGCTGTTTCCACGCTTGACGAAGGAGGCAAACATCCTTGAGCAGTGATTCGGCGGCGCTGCCATCTAGGGTTCCATGGTGTAATGGTGAGCACTCTGGACTCTGAATCCAGCGATCCGAGTTCAAATCTCGGTGGAGCCTTTTCGCTGGCAGCGTGAGCGATCGTCTTTGACAAAACTGCCGGTTTCGCAAATTCTTGCACCCATGATGGATGTGGGCTGGTTTGCGACACTCCCCGGCGTCAAGCGCGCGAGCTACTTTTGCTCTACCCTGTACCACCCAAGTATTCCCTGCCACGGGCGCAGCAGCAAGAGACCAGATTCTGAGAGCGTTGCTGCAAGTGTGAATGCAGGACAGCTCAGGCCTGGCCTAAAGCAGGCCGCCCTGCTGGTTCCGTGTGTAACGGTTAGCACTCTGGACTTTGAATCCAGCGACCCGAGTTCGAATCTCGGCGGAACCTCGACTCGTTTCGTCGTCCCGTCCCTTGTTTAAATTGGGACGTGCGAGTGAAATCTGCCTACGGCCAATTGTAAGAGCCGCCCTTTTCGCACCTTTGAGTCAGATCTCGTCACATTTCTGCCAGAACGGCGAGCGCAGAATGATCCCGATGCCGAGGTGGAGTCTTAAGCTCGTCACTGGTGCCTGCTTTTGCTCTCTCCTGAACCACGGATGTGTTTTCTTCTTCGAAGGACACAGCATTGAGAGACAAGCTGCCGTCAAGCGGTGTTGTTTTTGGAGCTCCTCTCTGCGTTCCCCAGACAGCTGGTGAAAAGGTGACAGCAATTGGAACGAGGCGCATGCTGGAGAGGTGCTCTTTTCTTGAATTTGATTCAACGATTCACACTTTCCCAAACAATTCACAGTAACAGCTGGACATAGAGAAACAGCAATTTTACGAGGGAGAGGAGCAGCAAAGCCAGGCCCCAAGCCTTACCATTCAACCAGTTTTCAGGGAAATCAGGAACCTCAAATCCCAGTTTCAATCACTACAAAACGGTAACAACGACATTTGCACACACAAGACAGTCCAGCGACATAAAAAACAGTGCATACAATACAGACTCCCGGAGAGCCAGGACACGTGCTCTTGAACACGATCCGTCTGAGATCTCACTTTGCTTAAAAGCATTGCTCAGCGCAGCGCCGTCACAGCCATGGCCGCCGATCAGGGAGACAAACAGCAGCGGCGCTGTTCGAATAGGCAGCTGTAGTGCAGATGCGCGACTTGTCCGACAGCTGTACTGAGCAGGAAGGTAAACTGTGAGGTGCGAAAGCGGAAGCCAAAGTGAAATGCCGGAAAGGCGATTGTCCAGCAGCTTGAAAGTTTGCCAGTGAGAGAGATTAGCGAGCAGTAGCCCGGCTCAGAGTTGCTCATGGCCAACAGCAGCCCCGCTCCCGCTGAGAAACTAGGTTTCGTGGACAGGTTGGCAGATCTGGCACGGCCCGAGCTGCTTCCGAAAACTTCGGCAAAGTGGATTTCGGAGGCGCGGGCCACCGGCCTTACAGGGCAGCAGGCCGTGACAGCGTGGTTGCACTTGAGCAAGACCGAGTGCACGAGCTGCTGGATCAGCAGATCCACAGTTGCCGTCGTGATCCTTGTCGTTGCTGTTTCCACGCTTGACGAAGGAGGCAAACATCCTTGAGCAGTGATTCGGCGGCGCTGCCATCTAGGGGTTCCATGGTGTAATGGTGAGCACTCTGGACTCTGAATCCAGCGATCCGAGTTCAAATCTCGGTGGAGCCTTTTCGCTGGCAGCGTGAGCGATCGTCTTTGACAAAACTGCCGGTTTCGCAAATTCTTGCACCCATGATGGATGTGGGCTGGTTTGCGACACTCCCCGGCGTCAAGCGCGCGAGCTACTTTTGCTCTACCCTGTACCACCCAAGTATTCCCTGCCACGGGCGCAGCAGCAAGAGACCAGATTCTGAGAGCGTTGCTGCAAGTGTGAATGCAGGACAGCTCAGGCCTGGCCTAAAGCAGGCCGCCCTGCTGGTTCCGTGGTGTAACGGTTAGCACTCTGGACTTTGAATCCAGCGACCCGAGTTCGAATCTCGGCGGAACCTCGACTCGTTTCGTCCCGTCCCTTGTTTAAATTGGGACGTGCGAGTGAAATCTGCCTACGGGCCAATTGTAAGAGCCGCCCTTTTCGCACCTTTGAGTCAGATCTCGTCACATTTCTGCCAGAACGGCGAGCGCAGAATGATCCCGATGCCGAGGTGGAGTCTTAAGCTCGTCACTGGTGCCTGCTTTTGCTCTCTCCTGAACCACGGATGTGTTTTCTTCGAAGGACACAGCATTGAGAGACAAGCTGCCGTCAAGCGGTGTTGTTTTTGGAGCTCCTCTCTGCGTTCCCCAGACAGCTGGTGAAAAGGTGACAGCAATTGGAACGAGGCGCATGCTGGAGAGGTGCTCTTTTCTTGAATTTGATTCAACGATTCACACTTTCCCAAACAATTCACAGTAACAGCTGGACATAGAGAAACAGCAATTTTACGAGGGAGAGGAGCAGCAAAGCCAGGCCCCAAGCCTTACCATTCAACCAGTTTTCAGGGAAATCAGGAACCTCAAATCCAGTTTCAATCACTACAAAACGGTAACAACGACATTTGCACACACAAGACAGTCCAGCGACATAAAAAACAGTGCATACAATACAGACTCCCGGAGAGCCAGGGACACGTGCTCTTGAACACGATCCGTCTGAGATCTCACTTTGCTTAAAAGCATTGCTCAGCGCAGCGCCGTCACAGCCATGGCCGCCGATCAGGGAGACAAACAGCAGCGGCGCTGTTCGAATAGGCAGCTGTAGTGCAGATGCGCGACTTGTCCGACAGCTGTACTGAGCAGGAAGGTAAACTGTGAGGTGCGAAAGCGGAAGCCAAAGTGAAATGCCGGAAAGGCGATTGTCCAGCAGCTTGAAAGTTTGCCAGTGAGAGAGATTAGCGAGCAGTAGCCCGGCTCAGAGTTGCTCATGGCCAACAGCAGCCCCGCTCCCGCTGAGAAACTAGGTTTCGTGGACAGGTTGGCAGATCTGGCACGGCCCGAGCTGCTTCCGAAAACTTCGGCAAAGTGGATTTCGGAGGCGCGGGCCACCGGCCTTACAGGGCAGCAGGCCGTGACAGCGTGGTTGCACTTGAGCAAGACCGAGTGCACGAGCTGCTGGATCAGCAGATCCACAGTTGCCGTCGTGATCCTTGTCGTTGCTGTTTCCACGCTTGACGAAGGAGGCAAACATCCTTGAGCAGTGATTCGGCGGCGCTGCCATCTAGGGGTTCCATGGTGTAATGGTGAGCACTCTGGACTCTGAATCCAGCGATCCGAGTTCAAATCTCGGTGGAGCCTTTTTCGCTGGCAGCGTGAGCGATCGTCTTTGACAAAACTGCCGGTTTCGCAAATTCTTGCACCCATGATGGATGTGGGCTGGTTTGCGACACTCCCCGGCGTCAAGCGCGCGAGCTACTTTTGCTCTACCCTGTACCACCCAAGTATTCCCTGCCACGGGCGCAGCAGCAAGAGACCAGATTCTGAGAGCGTTGCTGCAAGTGTGAATGCAGGACAGCTCAGGCCTGGCCTAAAGCAGGCCGCCCTGCTGGTTCCGTGGTGTAACGGTTAGCACTCTGGACTTTGAATCCAGCGACCCGAGTTCGAATCTCGGCGGAACCTCGACTCGTTTCGTCCCGTCCCTTGTTTAAATTGGGACGTGCGAGTGAAATCTGCCTACGGGCCAATTGTAAGAGCCGCCCTTTTCGCACCTTTGAGTCAGATCTCGTCACATTTCTGCCAGAACGGCGAGCGCAGAATGATCCCGATGCCGAGGTGGAGTCTTAAGCTCGTCACTGGTGCCTGCTTTTGCTCTCTCCTGAACCACGGATGTGTTTTCTTCGAAGGACACAGCATTGAGAGACAAGCTGCCGTCAAGCGGTGTTGTTTTTGGAGCTCCTCTCTGCGTTCCCCAGACAGCTGGTGAAAAGGTGACAGCAATTGGAACGAGGCGCATGCTGGAGAGGTGCTCTTTTCTTGAATTTGATTCAACGATTCACACTTTCCCAAACAATTCACAGTAACAGCTGGACATAGAGAAACAGCAATTTTACGAGGGAGAGGAGCAGCAAAGCCAGGCCCCAAGCCTTACCATTCAACCAGTTTTCAGGGAAATCAGGAACCTCAAATCCCAGTTTCAATCACTACAAAACGGTAACAACGACATTTGCACACACAAGACAGTCCAGCGACATAAAAACAGTGCATACAATACAGACTCCCGGAGAGCCAGGGACACGTGCTCTTGAACACGATCCGTCTGAGATCTCACTTTGCTTAAAAGCATTGCTCAGCGCAGCGCCGTCACAGCCATGGCCGCCGATCAGGGAGACAAACAGCAGCGGCGCTGTTCGAATAGGCAGCTGTAGTGCAGATGCGCGACTTGTCCGACAGCTGTACTGAGCAGGAAGGTAAACTGTGAGGTGCGAAAGCGGAAGCCAAAGTGAAATGCCGGAAAGGCGATTGTCCAGCAGCTTGAAAGTTTGCCAGTGAGAGAGATTAGCGAGCAGTAGCCCGGCTCAGAGTTGCTCATGGCCAACAGCAGCCCCGCTCCCGCTGAGAAACTAGGTTTCGTGGACAGGTTGGCAGATCTGGCACGGCCCGAGCTGCTTCCGAAAACTTCGGCAAAGTGGATTTCGGAGGCGCGGGCCACCGGCCTTACAGGGCAGCAGGCCGTGACAGCGTGGTTGCACTTGAGCAAGACCGAGTGCACGAGCTGCTGGATCAGCAGATCCACAGTTGCCGTCGTGATCCTTGTCGTTGCTGTTTCCACGCTTGACGAAGGAGGCAAACATCCTTGAGCAGTGATTCGGCGGCGCTGCCATCTAGGGGTTCCATGGTGTAATGGTGAGCACTCTGGACTCTGAATCCAGCGATCCGAGTTCAAATCTCGGTGGAGCCTTTTCGCTGGCAGCGTGAGCGATCGTCTTTGACAAAACTGCCGGTTTCGCAAATTCTTGCACCCATGATGGATGTGGGCTGGTTTGCGACACTCCCCGGCGTCAAGCGCGCGAGCTACTTTTGCTCTACCCTGTACCACCCAAGTATTCCCTGCCACGGGCGCAGCAGCAAGAGACCAGATTCTGAGAGCGTTGCTGCAAGTGTGAATGCAGGACAGCTCAGGCCTGGCCTAAAGCAGGCCGCCCTGCTGGTTCCGTGGTGTAACGGTTAGCACTCTGGACTTTGAATCCAGCGATCCGAGTTCGAATCTCGGCGGAACCTCGACTCGTTTCGTCCCGTCCCTTGTTTAAATTGGGACGTGCGAGTGAAATCTGCCTACGGGCCAATTGTAAGAGCCGCCCTTTTCGCACCTTTGAGTCAGATCTCGTCACATTTCTGCCAGAACGGCGAGCGCAGAATGATCCCGATGCCGAGGTGGAGTCTTAAGCTCGTCACTGGTGCCTGCTTTTGCTCTCTCCTGAACCACGGATGTGTTTTCTTCGAAGGACACAGCATTGAGAGACAAGCTGCCGTCAAGCGGTGTTGTTTTTGGAGCTCCTCTCTGCGTTCCCCAGACAGCTGGTGAAAAGGTGACAGCAATTGGAACGAGGCGCATGCTGGAGAGGTGCTCTTTTCTTGAATTTGATTCAACGATTCACACTTTCCCAAACAATTCACAGTAACAGCTGGACATAGAGAAACAGCAATTTTACGAGGGAGAGGAGCAGCAAAGCCAGGCCCCAAGCCTTACCATTCAACCAGTTTTCAGGGAAATCAGGAACCTCAAATCCCAGTTTCAATCACTACAAAACGGTAACAACGACATTTGCACACACAAGACAGTCCAGCGACATAAAAAACAGTGCATACAATACAGACTCCCGGAGAGCCAGGGACACGTGCTCTTGAACACGATCCGTCTGAGATCTCACTTTGCTTAAAAGCATTGCTCAGCGCAGCGCCGTCACAGCCATGGCCGCCGATCAGGGAGACAAACAGCAGCGGCGCTGTTCGAATAGGCAGCTGTAGTGCAGATGCGCGACTTGTCCGACAGCTGTACTGAGCAGGAAGGTAAACTGTGAGGTGCGAAAGCGGAAGCCAAAGTGAAATGCCGGAAAGGCGATTGTCCAGCAGCTTGAAAGTTTGCCAGTGAGAGAGATTAGCGAGCAGTAGCCCGGCTCAGAGTTGCTCATGGCCAACAGCAGCCCCGCTCCCGCTGAGAAACTAGGTTTCGTGGACAGGTTGGCAGATCTGGCACGGCCCGAGCTGCTTCCGAAAACTTCGGCAAAGTGGATTTCGGAGGCGCGGGCCACCGGCCTTACAGGGCAGCAGGCCGTGACAGCGTGGTTGCACTTGAGCAAGACCGAGTGCACGAGCTGCTGGATCAGCAGATCCACAGTTGCCGTCGTGATCCTTGTCGTTGCTGTTTCCACGCTTGACGAAGGAGGCAAACATCCTTGAGCAGTGATTCGGCGGCGCTGCCATCTAGGGGTTCCATGGTGTAATGGTGAGCACTCTGGACTCTGAATCCAGCGATCCGAGTTCAAATCTCGGTGGAGCCTTTTCGCTGGCAGCGTGAGCGATCGTCTTTGACAAAACTGCCGGTTTCGCAAATTCTTGCACCCATGATGGATGTGGGCTGGTTTGCGACACTCCCCGGCGTCAAGCGCGCGAGCTACTTTTGCTCTACCCTGTACCACCCAAGTATTCCCTGCCACGGGCGCAGCAGCAAGAGACCAGATTCTGAGAGCGTTGCTGCAAGTGTGAATGCAGGACAGCTCAGGCCTGGCCTAAAGCAGGCCGCCCTGCTGGTTCCGTGGTGTAACGGTTAGCACTCTGGACTTTGAATCCAGCGACCCGAGTTCGAATCTCGGCGGAACCTCGACTCGTTTCGTCCCGTCCCTTGTTTAAATTGGGACGTGCGAGTGAAATCTGCCTACGGGCCAATTGTAAGAGCCGCCCTTTTCGCACCTTTGAGTCAGATCTCGTCACATTTCTGCCAGAACGGCGAGCGCAGAATGATCCCGATGCCGAGGTGGAGTCTTAAGCTCGTCACTGGTGCCTGCTTTTGCTCTCTCCTGAACCACGGATGTGTTTTCTTCGAAGGACACAGCATTGAGAGACAAGCTGCCGTCAAGCGGTGTTGTTTTTGGAGCTCCTCTCTGCGTTCCCCAGACAGCTGGTGAAAAGGTGACAGCAATTGGAACGAGGCGCATGCTGGAGAGGTGCTCTTTTCTTGAATTTGATTCAACGATTCACACTTTCCCAAACAATTCACAGTAACAGCTGGACATAGAGAAACAGCAATTTTACGAGGGAGAGGAGCAGCAAAGCCAGGCCCCAAGCCTTACCATTCAACCAGTTTTCAGGGAAATCAGGAACCTCAAATCCCAGTTTCAATCACTACAAAACGGTAACAACGACATTTGCACACACAAGACAGTCCAGCGACATAAAAAACAGTGCATACAATACAGACTCCCGGAGAGCCAGGGACACGTGCTCTTGAACACGATCCGTCTGAGATCTCACTTTGCTTAAAAGCATTGCTCAGCGCAGCGCCGTCACAGCCATGGCCGCCGATCAGGGAGACAAACAGCAGCGGCGCTGTTCGAATAGGCAGCTGTAGTGCAGATGCGCGACTTGTCCGACAGCTGTACTGAGCAGGAAGGTAAACTGTGAGGTGCGAAAGCGGAAGCCAAAGTGAAATGCCGGAAAGGCGATTGTCCAGCAGCTTGAAAGTTTGCCAGTGAGAGAGATTAGCGAGCAGTAGCCCGGCTCAGAGTTGCTCATGGCCAACAGCAGCCCCGCTCCCGCTGAGAAACTAGGTTTCGTGGACAGGTTGGCAGATCTGGCACGGCCCGAGCTGCTTCCGAAAACTTCGGCAAAGTGGATTTCGGAGGCGCGGGCCACCGGCCTTACAGGGCAGCAGGCCGTGACAGCGTGGTTGCACTTGAGCAAGACCGAGTGCACGAGCTGCTGGATCAGCAGATCCACAGTTGCCGTCGTGATCCTTGTCGTTGCTGTTTCCACGCTTGACGAAGGAGGCAAACATCCTTGAGCAGTGATTCGGCGGCGCTGCCATCTAGGGGTTCCATGGTGTAATGGTGAGCACTCTGGACTCTGAATCCAGCGATCCGAGTTCAAATCTCGGTGGAGCCTTTTCGCTGGCAGCGTGAGCGATCGTCTTTGACAAAACTGCCGGTTTCGCAAATTCTTGCACCCATGATGGATGTGGGCTGGTTTGCGACACTCCCCGGCGTCAAGCGCGCGAGCTACTTTTGCTCTACCCTGTACCACCCAAGTATTCCCTGCCACGGGCGCAGCAGCAAGAGACCAGATTCTGAGAGCGTTGCTGCAAGTGTGAATGCAGGACAGCTCAGGCCTGGCCTAAAGCAGGCCGCCCTGCTGGTTCCGTGGTGTAACGGTTAGCACTCTGGACTTTGAATCCAGCGACCCGAGTCCGAATCTCGGCGGAACCTCGACTCGTTTCGTCCCGTCCCTTGTTTAAATTGGGACGTGCGAGTGAAATCTGCCTACGGGCCAATTGTAAGAGCCGCCCTTTTCGCACCTTTGAGTCAGATCTCGTCACATTTCTGCCAGAACGGCGAGCGCAGAATGATCCCGATGCCGAGGTGGAGTCTTAAGCTCGTCACTGGTGCCTGCTTTTGCTCTCTCCTGAACCACGGATGTGTTTTCTTCGAAGGACACAGCATTGAGAGACAAGCTGCCGTCAAGCGGTGTTGTTTTTGGAGCTCCTCTCTGCGTTCCCCAGACAGCTGGTGAAAAGGTGACAGCAATTGGAACGAGGCGCATGCTGGAGAGGTGCTCTTTTCTTGAATTTGATTCAACGATTCACACTTTCCCAAACAATTCACAGTAACAGCTGGACATAGAGAAACAGCAATTTTACGAGGGAGAGGAGCAGCAAAGCCAGGCCCCAAGCCTTACCATTCAACCAGTTTTCAGGGAAATCAGGAACCTCAAATCCCAGTTTCAATCACTACAAAACGGTAACAACGACATTTGCACACACAAGACAGTCCAGCGACATAAAAAACAGTGCATACAATACAGACTCCCGGAGAGCCAGGGACACGTGCTCTTGAACACGATCCGTCTGAGATCTCACTTTGCTTAAAAGCATTGCTCAGCGCAGCGCCGTCACAGCCATGGCCGCCGATCAGGGAGACAAACAGCAGCGGCGCTGTTCGAATAGGCAGCTGTAGTGCAGATGCGCGACTTGTCCGACAGCTGTACTGAGCAGGAAGGTAAACTGTGAGGTGCGAAAGCGGAAGCCAAAGTGAAATGCCGGAAAGGCGATTGTCCAGCAGCTTGAAAGTTTGCCAGTGAGAGAGATTAGCGAGCAGTAGCCCGGCTCAGAGTTGCTCATGGCCAACAGCAGCCCCGCTCCCGCTGAGAAACTAGGTTTCGTGGACAGGTTGGCAGATCTGGCACGGCCCGAGCTGCTTCCGAAAACTTCGGCAAAGTGGATTTCGGAGGCGCGGGCCACCGGCCTTACAGGGCAGCAGGCCGTGACAGCGTGGTTGCACTTGAGCAAGACCGAGTGCACGAGCTGCTGGATCAGCAGATCCACAGTTGCCGTCGTGATCCTTGTCGTTGCTGTTTCCACGCTTGACGAAGGAGGCAAACATCCTTGAGCAGTGATTCGGCGGCGCTGCCATCTAGGGGTTCCATGGTGTAATGGTGAGCACTCTGGACTCTGAATCCAGCGATCCGAGTTCAAATCTCGGTGGAGCCTTTTCGCTGGCAGCGTGAGCGATCGTCTTTGACAAAACTGCCGGTTTCGCAAATTCTTGCACCCATGATGGATGTGGGCTGGTTTGCGACACTCCCCGGCGTCAAGCGCGCGAGCTACTTTTGCTCTACCCTGTACCACCCAAGTATTCCCTGCCACGGGCGCAGCAGCAAGAGACCAGATTCTGAGAGCGTTGCTGCAAGTGTGAATGCAGGACAGCTCAGGCCTGGCCTAAAGCAGGCCGCCCTGCTGGTTCCGTGGTGTAACGGTTAGCACTCTGGACTTTGAATCCAGCGACCCGAGTTCGAATCTCGGCGGAACCTCGACTCGTTTCGTCCCGTCCCTTGTTTAAATTGGGACGTGCGAGTGAAATCTGCCTACGGGCCAATTGTAAGAGCCGCCCTTTTCGCACCTTTGAGTCAGATCTCGTCACATTTCTGCCAGAACGGCGAGCGCAGAATGATCCCGATGCCGAGGTGGAGTCTTAAGCTCGTCACTGGTGCCTGCTTTTGCTCTCTCCTGAACCACGGATGTGTTTTCTTCGAAGGACACAGCATTGAGAGACAAGCTGCCGTCAAGCGGTGTTGTTTTTGGAGCTCCTCTCTGCGTTCCCCAGACAGCTGGTGAAAAGGTGACAGCAATTGGAACGAGGCGCATGCTGGAGAGGTGCTCTTTTCTTGAATTTGATTCAACGATTCACACTTTCCCAAACAATTCACAGTAACAGCTGGACATAGAGAAACAGCAATTTTACGAGGGAGAGGAGCAGCAAAGCCAGGCCCCAAGCCTTACCATTCAACCAGTTTTCAGGGAAATCAGGAACCTCAAATCCCAGTTTCAATCACTACAAAACGGTAACAACGACATTTGCACACACAAGACAGTCCAGCGACATAAAAAACAGTGCATACAATACAGACTCCCGGAGAGCCAGGGACACGTGCTCTTGAACACGATCCGTCTGAGATCTCACTTTGCTTAAAAGCATTGCTCAGCGCAGCGCCGTCACAGCCATGGCCGCCGATCAGGGAGACAAACAGCAGCGGCGCTGTTCGAATAGGCAGCTGTAGTGCAGATGCGCGACTTGTCCGACAGCTGTACTGAGCAGGAAGGTAAACTGTGAGGTGCGAAAGCGGAAGCCAAAGTGAAATGCCGGAAAGGCGATTGTCCAGCAGCTTGAAAGTTTGCCAGTGAGAGAGATTAGCGAGCAGTAGCCCGGCTCAGAGTTGCTCATGGCCAACAGCAGCCCCGCTCCCGCTGAGAAACTAGGTTTCGTGGACAGGTTGGCAGATCTGGCACGGCCCGAGCTGCTTCCGAAAACTTCGGCAAAGTGGATTTCGGAGGCGCGGGCCACCGGCCTTACAGGGCAGCAGGCCGTGACAGCGTGGTTGCACTTGAGCAAGACCGAGTGCACGAGCTGCTGGATCAGCAGATCCACAGTTGCCGTCGTGATCCTTGTCGTTGCTGTTTCCACGCTTGACGAAGGAGGCAAACATCCTTGAGCAGTGATTCGGCGGCGCTGCCATCTAGGGGTTCCATGGTGTAATGGTGAGCACTCTGGACTCTGAATCCAGCGATCCGAGTTCAAATCTCGGTGGAGCCTTTTCGCTGGCAGCGTGAGCGATCGTCTTTGACAAAACTGCCGGTTTCGCAAATTCTTGCACCCATGATGGATGTGGGCTGGTTTGCGACACTCCCCGGCGTCAAGCGCGCGAGCTACTTTTGCTCTACCCTGTACCACCCAAGTATTCCCTGCCACGGGCGCAGCAGCAAGAGACCAGATTCTGAGAGCGTTGCTGCAAGTGTGAATGCAGGACAGCTCAGGCCTGGCCTAAAGCAGGCCGCCCTGCTGGTTCCGTGGTGTAACGGTTAGCACTCTGGACTTTGAATCCAGCGATCCGAGTTCGAATCTCGGCGGAACCTCGACTCGTTTCGTCCCGTCCCTTGTTTAAATTGGGACGTGCGAGTGAAATCTGCCTACGGGCCAATTGTAAGAGCCGCCCTTTTCGCACCTTTGAGTCAGATCTCGTCACATTTCTGCCAGAACGGCGAGCGCAGAATGATCCCGATGCCGAGGTGGAGTCTTAAGCTCGTCACTGGTGCCTGCTTTTGCTCTCTCCTGAACCACGGATGTGTTTTCTTCGAAGGACACAGCATTGAGAGACAAGCTGCCGTCAAGCGGTGTTGTTTTTGGAGCTCCTCTCTGCGTTCCCCAGACAGCTGGTGAAAAGGTGACAGCAATTGGAACGAGGCGCATGCTGGAGAGGTGCTCTTTTCTTGAATTTGATTCAACGATTCACACTTTCCCAAACAATTCACAGTAACAGCTGGACATAGAGAAACAGCAATTTTACGAGGGAGAGGAGCAGCAAAGCCAGGCCCCAAGCCTTACCATTCAACCAGTTTTCAGGGAAATCAGGAACCTCAAATCCCAGTTTCAATCACTACAAAACGGTAACAACGACATTTGCACACACAAGACAGTCCAGCGACATAAAAAACAGTGCATACAATACAGACTCCCGGAGAGCCAGGGACACGTGCTCTTGAACACGATCCGTCTGAGATCTCACTTTGCTTAAAAGCATTGCTCAGCGCAGCGCCGTCACAGCCATGGCCGCCGATCAGGGAGACAAACAGCAGCGGCGCTGTTCGAATAGGCAGCTGTAGTGCAGATGCGCGACTTGTCCGACAGCTGTACTGAGCAGGAAGGTAAACTGTGAGGTGCGAAAGCGGAAGCCAAAGTGAAATGCCGGAAAGGCGATTGTCCAGCAGCTTGAAAGTTTGCCAGTGAGAGAGATTAGCGAGCAGTAGCCCGGCTCAGAGTTGCTCATGGCCAACAGCAGCCCCGCTCCCGCTGAGAAACTAGGTTTCGTGGACAGGTTGGCAGATCTGGCACGGCCCGAGCTGCTTCCGAAAACTTCGGCAAAGTGGATTTCGGAGGCGCGGGCCACCGGCCTTACAGGGCAGCAGGCCGTGACAGCGTGGTTGCACTTGAGCAAGACCGAGTGCACGAGCTGCTGGATCAGCAGATCCACAGTTGCCGTCGTGATCCTTGTCGTTGCTGTTTCCACGCTTGACGAAGGAGGCAAACATCCTTGAGCAGTGATTCGGCGGCGCTGCCATCTAGGGGTTCCATGGTGTAATGGTGAGCACTCTGGACTCTGAATCCAGCGATCCGAGTTCAAATCTCGGTGGAGCCTTTTCGCTGGCAGCGTGAGCGATCGTCTTTGACAAAACTGCCGGTTTCGCAAATTCTTGCACCCATGATGGATGTGGGCTGGTTTGCGACACTCCCCGGCGTCAAGCGCGCGAGCTACTTTTGCTCTACCCTGTACCACCCAAGTATTCCCTGCCACGGGCGCAGCAGCAAGAGACCAGATTCTGAGAGCGTTGCTGCAAGTGTGAATGCAGGACAGCTCAGGCCTGGCCTAAAGCAGGCCGCCCTGCTGGTTCCGTGGTGTAACGGTTAGCACTCTGGACTTTGAATCCAGCGACCCGAGTTCGAATCTCGGCGGAACCTCGACTCGTTTCGTTTCGTCCCGTCCCTTGTTTAAATTGGGACGTGCGAGTGAAATCTGCCTACGGGCCAATTGTAAGAGCCGCCCTTTTCGCACCTTTGAGTCAGATCTCGTCACATTTCTGCCAGAACGGCGAGCGCAGAATGATCCCGATGCCGAGGTGGAGTCTTAAGCTCGTCACTGGTGCCTGCTTTTGCTCTCTCCTGAACCACGGATGTGTTTTCTTCGAAGGACACAGCATTGAGAGACAAGCTGCCGTCAAGCGGTGTTGTTTTTGGAGCTCCTCTCTGCGTTCCCCAGACAGCTGGTGAAAAGGTGACAGCAATTGGAACGAGGCGCATGCTGGAGAGGTGCTCTTTTCTTGAATTTGATTCAACGATTCACACTTTCCCAAACAATTCACAGTAACAGCTGGACATAGAGAAACAGCAATTTTACGAGGGAGAGGAGCAGCAAAGCCAGGCCCCAAGCCTTACCATTCAACCAGTTTTCAGGGAAATCAGGAACCTCAAATCCCAGTTTCAATCACTACAAAACGGTAACAACGACATTTGCACACACAAGACAGTCCAGCGACATAAAAAACAGTGCATACAATACAGACTCCCGGAGAGCCAGGGACACGTGCTCTTGAACACGATCCGTCTGAGATCTCACTTTGCTTAAAAGCATTGCTCAGCGCAGCGCCGTCACAGCCATGGCCGCCGATCAGGGAGACAAACAGCAGCGGCGCTGTTCGAATAGGCAGCTGTAGTGCAGATGCGCGACTTGTCCGACAGCTGTACTGAGCAGGAAGGTAAACTGTGAGGTGCGAAAGCGGAAGCCAAAGTGAAATGCCGGAAAGGCGATTGTCCAGCAGCTTGAAAGTTTGCCAGTGAGAGAGATTAGCGAGCAGTAGCCCGGCTCAGAGTTGCTCATGGCCAACAGCAGCCCCGCTCCCGCTGAGAAACTAGGTTTCGTGGACAGGTTGGCAGATCTGGCACGGCCCGAGCTGCTTCCGAAAACTTCGGCAAAGTGGATTTCGGAGGCGCGGGCCACCGGCCTTACAGGGCAGCAGGCCGTGACAGCGTGGTTGCACTTGAGCAAGACCGAGTGCACGAGCTGCTGGATCAGCAGATCCACAGTTGCCGTCGTGATCCTTGTCGTTGCTGTTTCCACGCTTGACGAAGGAGGCAAACATCCTTGAGCAGTGATTCGGCGGCGCTGCCATCTAGGGGTTCCATGGTGTAATGGTGAGCACTCTGGACTCTGAATCCAGCGATCCGAGTTCAAATCTCGGTGGAGCCTTTTCGCTGGCAGCGTGAGCGATCGTCTTTGACAAAACTGCCGGTTTCGCAAATTCTTGCACCCATGATGGATGTGGGCTGGTTTGCGACACTCCCCGGCGTCAAGCGCGCGAGCTACTTTTGCTCTACCCTGTACCACCCAAGTATTCCCTGCCACGGGCGCAGCAGCAAGAGACCAGATTCTGAGAGCGTTGCTGCAAGTGTGAATGCAGGACAGCTCAGGCCTGGCCTAAAGCAGGCCGCCCTGCTGGTTCCGTGGTGTAACGGTTAGCACTCTGGACTTTGAATCCAGCGATCCGAGTTCGAATCTCGGCGGAACCTCGACTCGTTTCGTCCCGTCCCTTGTTTAAATTGGGACGTGCGAGTGAAATCTGCCTACGGGCCAATTGTAAGAGCCGCCCTTTTCGCACCTTTGAGTCAGATCTCGTCACATTTCTGCCAGAACGGCGAGCGCAGAATGATCCCGATGCCGAGGTGGAGTCTTAAGCTCGTCACTGGTGCCTGCTTTTGCTCTCTCCTGAACCACGGATGTGTTTTCTTCGAAGGACACAGCATTGAGAGACAAGCTGCCGTCAAGCGGTGTTGTTTTTGGAGCTCCTCTCTGCGTTCCCCAGACAGCTGGTGAAAAGGTGACAGCAATTGGAACGAGGCGCATGCTGGAGAGGTGCTCTTTTCTTGAATTTGATTCAACGATTCACACTTTCCCAAACAATTCACAGTAACAGCTGGACATAGAGAAACAGCAATTTTACGAGGGAGAGGAGCAGCAAAGCCAGGCCCCAAGCCTTACCATTCAACCAGTTTTCAGGGAAATCAGGAACCTCAAATCCCAGTTTCAATCACTACAAAACGGTAACAACGACATTTGCACACACAAGACAGTCCAGCGACATAAAAAACAGTGCATACAATACAGACTCCCGGAGAGCCAGGGACACGTGCTCTTGAACACGATCCGTCTGAGATCTCACTTTGCTTAAAAGCATTGCTCAGCGCAGCGCCGTCACAGCCATGGCCGCCGATCAGGGAGACAAACAGCAGCGGCGCTGTTCGAATAGGCAGCTGTAGTGCAGATGCGCGACTTGTCCGACAGCTGTACTGAGCAGGAAGGTAAACTGTGAGGTGCGAAAGCGGAAGCCAAAGTGAAATGCCGGAAAGGCGATTGTCCAGCAGCTTGAAAGTTTGCCAGTGAGAGAGATTAGCGAGCAGTAGCCCGGCTCAGAGTTGCTCATGGCCAACAGCAGCCCCGCTCCCGCTGAGAAACTAGGTTTCGTGGACAGGTTGGCAGATCTGGCACGGCCCGAGCTGCTTCCGAAAACTTCGGCAAAGTGGATTTCGGAGGCGCGGGCCACCGGCCTTACAGGGCAGCAGGCCGTGACAGCGTGGTTGCACTTGAGCAAGACCGAGTGCACGAGCTGCTGGATCAGCAGATCCACAGTTGCCGTCGTGATCCTTGTCGTTGCTGTTTCCACGCTTGACGAAGGAGGCAAACATCCTTGAGCAGTGATTCGGCGGCGCTGCCATCTAGGGGTTCCATGGTGTAATGGTGAGCACTCTGGACTCTGAATCCAGCGATCCGAGTTCAAATCTCGGTGGAGCCTTTTCGCTGGCAGCGTGAGCGATCGTCTTTGACAAAACTGCCGGTTTCGCAAATTCTTGCACCCATGATGGATGTGGGCTGGTTTGCGACACTCCCCGGCGTCAAGCGCGCGAGCTACTTTTGCTCTACCCTGTACCACCCAAGTATTCCCTGCCACGGGCGCAGCAGCAAGAGACCAGATTCTGAGAGCGTTGCTGCAAGTGTGAATGCAGGACAGCTCAGGCCTGGCCTAAAGCAGGCCGCCCTGCTGGTTCCGTGGTGTAACGGTTAGCACTCTGGACTTTGAATCCAGCGATCCGAGTTCGAATCTCGGCGGAACCTCGACTCGTTTCGTCCCGTCCCTTGTTTAAATTGGGACGTGCGAGTGAAATCTGCCTACGGGCCAATTGTAAGAGCCGCCCTTTTCGCACCTTTGAGTCAGATCTCGTCACATTTCTGCCAGAACGGCGAGCGCAGAATGATCCCGATGCCGAGGTGGAGTCTTAAGCTCGTCACTGGTGCCTGCTTTTGCTCTCTCCTGAACCACGGATGTGTTTTCTTCGAAGGACACAGCATTGAGAGACAAGCTGCCGTCAAGCGGTGTTGTTTTTGGAGCTCCTCTCTGCGTTCCCCAGACAGCTGGTGAAAAGGTGACAGCAATTGGAACGAGGCGCATGCTGGAGAGGTGCTCTTTTCTTGAATTTGATTCAACGATTCACACTTTCCCAAACAATTCACAGTAACAGCTGGACATAGAGAAACAGCAATTTTACGAGGGAGAGGAGCAGCAAAGCCAGGCCCCAAGCCTTACCATTCAACCAGTTTTCAGGGAAATCAGGAACCTCAAATCCCAGTTTCAATCACTACAAAACGGTAACAACGACATTTGCACACACAAGACAGTCCAGCGACATAAAAAACAGTGCATACAATACAGACTCCCGGAGAGCCAGGGACACGTGCTCTTGAACACGATCCGTCTGAGATCTCACTTTGCTTAAAAGCATTGCTCAGCGCAGCGCCGTCACAGCCATGGCCGCCGATCAGGGAGACAAACAGCAGCGGCGCTGTTCGAATAGGCAGCTGTAGTGCAGATGCGCGACTTGTCCGACAGCTGTACTGAGCAGGAAGGTAAACTGTGAGGTGCGAAAGCGGAAGCCAAAGTGAAATGCCGGAAAGGCGATTGTCCAGCAGCTTGAAAGTTTGCCAGTGAGAGAGATTAGCGAGCAGTAGCCCGGCTCAGAGTTGCTCATGGCCAACAGCAGCCCCGCTCCCGCTGAGAAACTAGGTTTCGTGGACAGGTTGGCAGATCTGGCACGGCCCGAGCTGCTTCCGAAAACTTCGGCAAAGTGGATTTCGGAGGCGCGGGCCACCGGCCTTACAGGGCAGCAGGCCGTGACAGCGTGGTTGCACTTGAGCAAGACCGAGTGCACGAGCTGCTGGATCAGCAGATCCACAGTTGCCGTCGTGATCCTTGTCGTTGCTGTTTCCACGCTTGACGAAGGAGGCAAACATCCTTGAGCAGTGATTCGGCAGCGCTGCCATCTAGGGGTTCCATGGTGTAATGGTGAGCACTCTGGACTCTGAATCCAGCGATCCGAGTTCAAATCTCGGTGGAGCCTTTTCGCTGGCAGCGTGAGCGATCGTCTTTGACAAAACTGCCGGTTTCGCAAATTCTTGCACCCATGATGGATGTGGGCTGGTTTGCGACACTCCCCGGCGTCAAGCGCGCGAGCTACTTTTGCTCTACCCTGTACCACCCAAGTATTCCCTGCCACGGGCGCAGCAGCAAGAGACCAGATTCTGAGAGCGTTGCTGCAAGTGTAAATGCAGGACAGCTCAGGCCTGGCCTAAAACAGGCCGCCCTGCTGGTTCCGTGGTGTAACGGTTAGCACTCTGGACTTTGAATCCAGCGACCCGAGTCCGAATCTCGGCGGAACCTCGACTTGTTTCGTCCCGTCCCTTGTTTAAATTGGGACGTGCGAGTGAAATCTGCCTACGGGCCAATTGTAAGAGCCGCCCTTTTCGCACCTTTGAGTCAGATCTCGTCACATTTCTGCCAGAACGGCGAGCGCAGAATGATCCCGATGCCGAGGTGGAGTCTTAAGCTCGTCACTGGTGCCTGCTTTTGCTCTCTCCTGAACCACGGATGTGTTTTCTTCGAAGGACACAGCATTGAGAGACAAGCTGCCGTCAAGCGGTGTTGTTTTTGGAGCTCCTCTCTGCGTTCCCCAGACAGCTGGTGAAAAGGTGACAGCAATTGGAACGAGGCGCATGCTGGAGAGGTGCTCTTTTCTTGAATTTGATTCAACGATTCACACTTTCCCAAACA